>NC_068394.1:12463498-12484785 GCF_023724105.1 Carassius gibelio
CGTGAGCGGTGGGGTAAAGCACAGTCTCGAGGGTACCCCCCGGCCTGCAAGGGGCGATGGGGGTATGTGACAAGTGGGGGGGGGGGGGTGGGGGGCGAGAGACGTGGGAACAGAGTGAGGCCGGTGGAGTGATTGGAGATGAGCGACACCTGCTCGACCCACCGGTATCGAGTCCCACGGAGGAGATGGAAGGATATAAAACTAGAGCGACGACAGTGACGGATGAGAGAGGACCAGGCCTTTATTTACAATGTTCCCAGTTGTGGAGAAGACAGCAAATAATAAAAAAAAAAACAAACAAACGGTCTAATCATAGACTGTAAAAAATGCGCTACATATGGCATTTTAAAAACCGGACATTTTATTTATAGTTCGATTACGGATATTTCACGTCATGTTCGAACGCATATTCAAATATCGAATAAAAAAGTGACAGCCCTAATATTATATATATATATATATATATATATATATATATATATATATATATATATATATATATATATATATATACACATACATATATATATATATATATATATATATACACACACACACACACACATATATATATATATATATATATATATATATATACACATACATACATATATATATATATATATATATACATAGTGGCTAAATTAACGAAAAATAAAGCCTCAACAAGTGTTGACATTTCCCAACACCACAGCAGTAATGACTTTATGAACTACTTTACTTCTAAAATCGATACTATTAGAGATAAAATTGCAACCATTCAGCCGTCAGCTACAGTATCACATCAGTGCACTATAGACCCCCTGAGGAACAGTTCCACTCATTCTCTACTATAGGAGAGGAAGAATTGTATAAACTTGTTAAATCATCTAAACCAACAACATGTATGTTAGACCCTATACAATCTAAGCTCCTAAAATAGGTGCTTCCAGAAGTCATAGATCCTCTTCTGACTATTATTAATTCCTCATTGTCATTAGGGTATGTCCCCAAAACCTTCAAACTGGCTGTTATTAAGCCTCTCATCAAAAAAAACACAACTTGACCCCAAATAACTAGTTAATTATAGACCAATCTCGAATCTCCCTTTTCTGTCCAAGATACTAGAAAAGGTGGTATCCTCACAATTATATTCCTTCTAAGAGAAAAATGGTATATGTGAGGATTTCCAGTCAGGATTTCCAGTCAGGATTTAGACCGTATCATAGTACTGAGACTGCTCTCCTTGGAGTTACAAAAGATCTGCTCTTATCATCTGATCGTGGGTGTATCTCTCTATTAGTTTTATTGAATCTTAGTGCTGCGTTTGACACGATTGACCACAACATTCTTCTGCATAGACTTGAACACTTTGTTGGCATCAGTGGAAGTGCATTAGCATGGTTTAAATCGTATTTATGTGACCGCCATCAGTTTGTAGAAGTGAATGAAGATGTATCATATCGATCACAACAGCAGTATGGAGTACCTCAAGGCTCAGTACTAGGGCCGCTACTCTTCATGCTTTATATGTTACCCTTGGGAGATATCATCAGGAAACATGGTGTTAGCTTTCACTGTTATGCTGATGATACTCAGCTCTATATTTCTTTGTGGCCCGGTGAAACACACCAATTTGAAAAACTAATGGAATGCATAGTCGATGTAAAAACTGGATGACGAGTAATTTCTTACTGCTAAATTCTGAAAAAACAGAGGTGTTAATTATAGGACCTAAAAACTCTGCTTGTGATAACCTAGAAACTGTCTAAGATGTGATGGTTGCTCTGTCAATTCTTCATCATCTGTTAGGAACCTAGGTGTGCTATTTGATCGCAATCTTTCCTTAGAAAGCCACATTTCTAGCATTTGTAAAACTGCATTCTTCCATCTCAAAAATATATCTACATTACGGCCTATGCTCTCAATGTCAAATGCAGAAATGTTAATCCATGCATTTGTGACCTCAAGGTTAGTATATTGTAATGCTTTATTGGGTGGTTGTTCTGCACGCTTAGTAAACAAACTACAGCTAGTCCAAAATGCAGCAGCAAGAGTTCTTACTAGAACCAGGAAGTATGACCATATTAGCCCGGTCCTGTCAACACTGCACTGGCTCCCTATCAAACATCATATAGATTTTAAAATATTGCTTATTACTTTTAAAGCCCTGAATGGTTTAGCACCTCAGTATTTGAATGAGCTCCTTCTACATTATAATCCTCTACGTACGCTACGTTCTCAAAACTCTTTTCCTGTTTGGCGCCTAAACTCTGGAATAACCTACCTTACATTGTTCGGGAGGCAGACACACTCTTGCAGTTTAAATCTAGATTAAACACCCATCTCTTTAACCTGGCTTACACATAACATACTAATATGCTTTTAATATCCAAATCCGTTAAAGGATTTTTAGGCTGCATTAATAAGGTAAACCGGAACCAGAAACACTTCTCATAACACCCTATGTACTTGCTACATCATTAGAAGAATGGCATCTACGCTAATGTTTGTCTGTTTCTCTCTTATTCCGAGGTCACTGTAGCCACCAGATCCAGTCTGTATCCAGATCAGAGGGTCACTGCAGTCACCTGGATCCAGTACGTATCCAGACCAGATGGTGGATCAGCACCTAGAAAGGACCTCTACAGCCCTGAAAGACAGCACAGACCAGGACAACTAAAGCCCCAGATACAGATCCCCTGGAAAGATCTTGTCTCAGAGGACCACCAGGACAAGACCACAGGAAACAGATGATTCTTCTGCACAATCTGACTTTGCTGCAGCCTGGAATTGAACTACTGGTTTCGTCTGGTCAGAGGAGAACTGGCCCCCCAACTGAGCCTGGTTTCTCCCAAGGTTTTTTTTCTCCATTCTGTCACCGATGGAGTTTCGGTTCCTTGCCGCTGTCGCCTCTGGCTTGCTTAGTTGGGGTCACTTCATCTACAGCGATATCGTTGACTTGATTGCAAATAAATGCACGGACACTATTTAACGGAAAAGAGATGACATAACTGAATTCAATGATGAACTGCCTTTAACTATCATTTTGCATTATTAACACACTGTTTTCATAATGAATGTTGTTCAGTTGCTTTGACGCAATATATATTTTTTAAAGTGCTATATAAATAAAGGTTACTTGACTTGACTTTCTAGTTCTTTTGCACATTAATCTGTGTAAAACTTTTAACTTGATATATTTTTCTGTATTGCTTTATTGTACTTAAATGTTCAGTTATTTTTGTTATAAAAAGGTTTTTTAACCTGTTATACTGTATTATGACCCCTTTTTGAAACTAAATTTCAATACCATGATAATACCATATACCGTGATAAAAGCATGATCAATTAATCGCAACAGGAAAAATTGATACCGGCATATCCCTAGTCTGGAGCCCTATTTTTACTAGGGATGGGTCACGATTTTCAAATATCTGATTAGTTGATTTATTTAGAGAATATCGAATAGCGATTAATGTCTTAAAAGTTTCCCCCGTTTTCTCAAACACATTGTGAAAAAGAATTGCGTAGCATATAACGGTTACAGTAACTTGGGATGATGTCAAATAAGAGTTATGTGTGGACAACAAACACCCCCGACTGGGTTAGAGGTGTGGCTGAATCCATATTCAGAAAGGCGCGAAAACAAATAACCCGTTCTATGGAGTCACTTAAGGAACATAGTAGCCTGTTACATTACAGAACATAACATTTCACTTCCCACATGAACAGTAAGGAGAGATGACTGATAGGATTATGGCGAACAATTTTCAGATCCTGAACACCACTGGCAAACATCTAATCTTGTAAAATGTGTGCCAAGTACTGCTACTCTGTACTATAAACAGAGTAAGTGTGATTGCAAATCTCAAATGGCTCCCTGATGCCCGCAGTCTATATACAGTATAATTACCCAAGAATATAATTGCAACAGAAGAAACTGAAGAATATTTTTCCTCCCATCTCTTATTTTTTTCCTTTAGAGATTGAAGTTTTTAAAATAGAAATGTCCTAGCCTTATGAGCAGTTGATTTATGCTAATCATTGGACTATTACTGTTATGTGTGCCGTCACTTGTTTATGTTTATTATTTTAATATTTTTCAGCACATTACAATCAATATATGGCTTGAGTTAAGCCTATCTTCTGAATTAAACCATTTATCATACAGATTGAAAGTGTGAATCCGGTCTCTCTCCCTCTCTCTATGTTTATGAGTGTTTGTGCTTGCAGGGGACAGGTACAATTTTTGAAAAATAATACCCAGTGATTTTCAAATATTATTTCAACAATCTTTCGCAGATTGGAGAGCCTCTGCCCATCTTTACTTCTGAGAGACTCTGCCTCTCTAATGGTGCTTTTCCACTGTGTGGTATGACTCGGCTCGGCTCAGTTCAGCACGCCTTGGCTCTGCATGGTTTGCTATTCCAATTCAGTTAAGTATCACTTTATAGTTAATAGGATTATTCCTCTACTGCCTCGACTGAATAACTTTTTCATTCCACATTGCCCCATCAAGCTCTTGCTGGATCCAGTCCTCTGCTAACAATGAGAGAAACGTCTGTACTTTCTCAACAGACAGACAATTTTTGATTTCCAAATAAAGGTGAGCTTGTTCAAAACAGTTACATTCAATCCTTTACTGGCTGTGCTGATTTAAATCTAGTGGTTCTGTTGTGTTTATCACAAGTTCAGTGACGCAGTCAGAGTTTACATGTCATGTTTTGGTAATGGTACGCTTCACTTGGAACCTCAACCGAGCTGGTACTAAAAAAGTACCAGGTACTGTACCCAATGGAAAACCTCCCAAAAGTGAACTGTACTAAGCCGTACCAAGCCATATCGTGGAAAAGCGCCATAAGACATCACTTTTATAGATAATCCTGTTCACTTAATTAGTTGCGAGACGTTCTCCCAGCTGAATCTTTTCAAAATGTATTGCTTTTTCAGCCCTTTGTTGACCATGTGCCAACTTATTTTAGACCTGTAGCAGGCATTAAATTTGAAATGAGCTCATTTAGTGGATAAAGGTGTAAAATTTCACAGTTTAAACATTTGTTCTCTATTTTCTATTGTGAATGAAATTATCTAAAGAAGTCTTTTGTTTTCCTATACATTACAATAGCAAATACCAGATGAACTTGATGAACATCAGGCCGACAAATCCACAACATATGCAAATGACAAAGTGCTCATGAAAACTGTATAAAGATTTATGCCTTGTATAATGTATAATTTAGTGGTAATCACAGAACCAGATTTACTGACTAGATGCGTGTGATCATATCGTTAGATTATTTCCAATATTACAATGCACCCGCGCTACAAACCTGAATAGTGAAATGTGTCGTGGACACACTCTGAACTCGCTGAAACACGACAAATAAACCCAAATAATTCACAATTATTTTTTTATTAAGGAATTATTCTCTTTATAATATTATGTTTATGACATTGCCAATTATAGTTATTATAGCTGCGTGTGCTGGAGCTGAACACCGTTAAACTGAAGTGCTGCCAGCTTATTCAGCACAGGGAAATGCATCATATAAGTGCTGGGCGATATGGTCATTTTTCAGATCGTTGTGTCGTCAGCCCGTGAGATTGACGGTTCAAAATACTATCGTATATGGGTGGAGCAAGAGAGAGAGACT
The DNA here is from genome assembly GCF_023724105.1 of Carassius gibelio. Lineage (NCBI taxonomy): Eukaryota > Metazoa > Chordata > Actinopteri > Cypriniformes > Cyprinidae > Carassius > Carassius gibelio. The sequence continues at coordinate 12,469,135 of NC_068394.1, forward strand.
CTTTGTTCTTGTCATAGCATCACTATTTGGTGTTTTAAACCGTGCAGGTGCACGAGAGAGAGCCTATGGAATCACAAATAATAATAAAAAAAATATAAGCGTTACTTTATCAGTATATTTTTAAATATATATATATATATATATATATATATATATATATATATATATATATATATATATATATATATATATATATATATAAAATATACTGATAAAGTAACGCTAAATATAAAAATACTGTATTTAAAACAGCTAGTTCATATATTGTCAGACTCAACTGTCATATCGCGTGTCCTGTGACAAATTTGCCCGAATCTGAGCACAGAAGTTATCTGTCACATCCCCGGGCTAATCGGTCTGTTTTTCCCTATAGTGTGTGTGGTTGTTTAAACTTACCATGTGCTTCTGTGTCACCGTTGTGCCCGTCTCCGCACTCTTGTTTTATTATCTTGTTATTGGTCATCACCTGCTCTGCATCATGTGCTCATGTGTGCTTGTCTGTCAGATCGTCATGTTGTTCTCGTTCATGTCTTAGCTCTGTCCACATCTCTCATTTAGCCTGCACAGAGATTGTGCCCGTTTTGTTTTTCATCCTTTAGTTTAGTTTTTTCCCTCTTCCTCCTGCTTTCAGGCAGTGCTAATCTTCAGCCCTCCTGTGCTTGCAATCACCGATTGCTGTCACTCTTCTTCTTCGCCGCACAGCGCCACCAGTTCCCCGCCTCCCTGTCAGTTTATCTGGGCATTGCATTAGTGGATTTCCAAGTGGAATATGTCCAGGAGGCTCTTTTGGATCTGCTCCAGACTGCCCTGTTCCTGGATAGCTTTTGTTTGTTTATTTGTATTTTTTCTGTCCTTTGAAATTAAAGCCTATCTAATAAACTGACCTTTTTGCAGATCCCAGTAGGGCATTCTCTTGGGCCAGCATGCCTCCCAGATAACATCCACGTCCCGGGAGGTTGAGTTCCTTAATGCCTAGTTGTCGGAGCTGACTTCCCAGCTCCAGGAACTTCGAAGACAGACATCTGCCAGATCGGAGGACCCCACTAGCCTTTCCTCTACCAGTCATGACCCTGAGCCTCATGCCAACAACCCACCTCCCCATGATGGGAACCCTAACTCCTGCAGAGCCTTCCTGTCTCAGAGACTAAGGTGGCTTATGTTTTAACCCTCCTCACATGCAGGACCTGTGACTGGGGAACTTCAGCGTGGGAGGCCCAGGCACCCTTTTGTGCTTCTTTTGAGGACTTTCAACGGGAGATGGTCAAGTTATTCGATCGTTCTGCTCGGGGTGATGAAGCAGCAGCCCAGCTGTCACAGCTACGGCAAGGAGGCCATTCAGTGACTGAGTTTGCCATTGAATTCAAGACCTTAGCAGTGGCCTGTGACTGGAATGAGGGGTCTTGCAGAGCTGTGTTCCGTGCTGGACTAGATGAGGAGATCCAAGACAAGATCGCCACCCAGGAGCTTCCACGGAGCTTTTTGATGATCTGGTCGACTTGGCTCTCCGTGTAGAGCCGCCTTCGCCTTCGTCACCAACAACTGACTGCTCGCATTTCTTGGAGGGTGGGAGAAATGACCAGCGACTCCACCCCGGTCCTGCCTCTGCCATCTCCTGCTGACCCTGAACCTGTGCAGGTGGGAGGTGGGACATCTGCGTCTCACTCCTCAGCAGAAGCAAGAGAGAATCACCCAGGGCTTATGTTTCTACTGTGGGAGGGCCGGACACTTCGTCGGAAAATGCCCGCTAAAAGCCAGGGCCCATCAGTTGCCAGGGGGATTCTGGTGGGCACATTTCCTCTTAATTTCCCCCACTCTTCCCGCACACTTCTTCCCGTGGGTGTCCAGTTTGGAGGTTCCAGTCACTCCTGTTCGGCCCTGGTGGATTCTGGGGCTGGTGGTAGTTTCATGGACACGGCACTGGCCAAGCAGTGGGGAATTCCTGCAGTTCCCCTCTCTACTCCTATCTCTGTTCGGTCTCTTGATGATTCCCCTATCACCACCATCACTCACCTCACCCTTCCTGTAAGTCTTATCGTCTCGGGCAATCACCATGAGATAACCAAGCTGTACCTTCTTGACTCGCCGAGTGCCTCAGTGGTTCTGGGACACCTGTGGTTGGTGCAGCACGGCCCTCATGTGGATTGGGCCAGAAATTCAGTTTTGTCTTGGAAGCAGTCTTGCCTTGGGTTCTGCCTCTTTTCCTGGTGCTGTGTTTCCTGTTGTGCAGGTGGATGATGCTGATCTCTCCGGGGTGCCGGCGGAGTACTGCGACCTGCAGCAGGTCTTCAGCAAGTCCCGGGCTGTGTCCCTGCCTCCTCACCGGCCTTATGATTGTGCCATCAACCTCCTCCCAGGCACTTCTCCGCCCAGGGGTCGGTTATATTTCCTGTCTGGTCCAGAAAGAGACAAATATATTTGCGAGTCCCTCCGTCCCTCCTCGTCTCCTGCTGGCGCAGGATTTTTCTTTAAGAAGGATGGTTCCTTGCACCCTTGTATTGATGACAGAGGTTTGAATGACATTACCATTAAGAATAGGTACCCCCTCCCCTTAATGTCATCTGCCTTTGAACTTTTGCAGGGATCCAAAGTCTTCAGTAAGTTGGACCTCCGTAATTCTTATTACCTGGTTCGGATTTGAGAGGGGGATGAGTGGAAGACAGCATTCATCACTCCTTCGGGACATTATGAGTACCGGGTGCTACCCTTTGGCCTGACAAATGCCCCAGCTATCTTCCAGGCCCTGGTTAATGACGTGTTGCGAGACATGGTTAATAAGTTTGTCTTTGTGTACCTTGATGACATTCTTATTTTTTTCTCCTTCACTTCAGGTACACACCCAACACGTGCGCCAGGTGCTACAACGGATGCTGGAGAACCAGCTATATGTTAAAGCAGAGAAGTGCATTTCCACTCCAAGTCAGTTCCCTTCCTGGGCTATATCATTTCGGTGGAGGGAATCAAAGCAGATCCCACTAAGGTAAGGGCCGTAGCCGAGTGTCCACCCCCAGACTCACGCAAGGCACTGCAGCAGTTTCTAGGATTTGCCAACTTCTACAGGCGCTTCATCAGAAACTTTCATCAGGTTGCTGCACCCTTGACAGCTCTTACCTCCACTAAGGTACCGTTTAGGTGGAATTTGAAGGCCCAAATGACCTAACTTAATGACCTAAAGTCCTGTTTCATTTCTGCTCCTGTTCTTTCGTTTCCAGACCCTGAACATCAGTTTATTGTGGAGGTGGATGCCTACTACTCTCACCGCCTAAGCCCAGCAGAACGGAATTATGACGTATGGAACCGGGAGCTGTTGGCGGTCAAACTGGGCTTGGGTGAGTGGCGTCACTGGTTGAAGGGGTCAGCACAGCCCTTCTTGGTTTGGATGGACCATAAGAATTTGGAATACGTCCGTTCGGCCAAGAGGGTGAGTTCACGCCAGGCCCGATGGGCACTCTTCTTTGGCCGGTTCATCTTCTCTATCTCGTATCACCCAGGCTCCAAAAATGTAAAACCTGATGCCCTCTCCCGTCTTTACAGGGATACTAAGAGAGCCGATGCATCAACTGAAACCATTATTCCTAGAGAAATTGTGGTGGGGTCCCTCTCCTGGGATGTGGAGAGAAGAGTGCTGGAGGCCATACGAGAGAGAGAGGTGCCAAGGGGGTGCCCAGAGGGTAGACTTTTCATGCCGGCTGTGCTGTGCCCTGAAGTCCTCCAGTGGGGACATTCATCAAGTTAGTCTGTCATCTTGGGGTTTGGAGATCTCTGGCTGCCATCCGCCAGCGATTTTGGTGGCCATCCATGGCCCAGGACATCAGGCAGTTTGTGTTTACCTGCCCAATTTGCGCCCAGAACAAGAGTTTTAATCAGCCTCCTGTTGGTCTGCTACACCCCTTACCCATCCCCTCCTGCCCCTGGTCAAACATAGCCCTTGACTTTGTCACTGGCCTTCCAGCATCGAGGGGTAACACTGTAGTATTGACCGTGGTTGATCGCTTCTCTAAGGCAGCCCATTTCATCCCCCTTCCCAAACTACCTTCACCTAAGGAGACAGCTCAAGTGGTGGTTGACCACATCTTCCGGATTCATGACCTACCGGTGGACGTGGTTTCTTATAGGGGGCCACAGTTTGTTTCCCGGTTCTGGAAGGAGTTCTGTCGGCAGATTGGGGCCTCTACGAGTCTGTCGTCAGGTTTTCACCCTCAGACCAATGGGCAGTCAGAGCGGGCAAACCAGGTTCTGGAACAAGCTCTCCACTGCCTGACGTCCCATAATCCGAGTTCTTGGAGCCAACAGTTATCCTGGATTGAATATGCCCATAACTCCTTGCCAGTGGTGGCCACCTGGAGGAGGGCTGAGGAAACCTTGGCTAGGGAGTGTTCAAACGAACCAAAGCAGCAGCTGACCGTCACCGTATTCCTGCTTCCCGCTACGTATGTGGTCAGAGAGTATGGCTGTCAACCAAGGACCTTCCTCTCCGGGTGGCTTCTCGCAAGTTAGCCCCCAGGTTCATGGGGCCATATCAGATCACCAAGGTATTGAGTCCGGTGGCGGTAAAGCTCAAGTTATCTCCCATACTTGGTCGGGTACACCAAGTCTTTCATGTTTCTCGGGTCAAACCTGTGTTTCATTCTCGCCTTAAAGGGTTAGTTCACCCAGATAGCAAATTTATGTAATTAATAACTTACCCTTCATTGTTTCAAACCTGTAAAACCTCCGTTTATCTTTGGAACACAGTTTAAGATATTTTAGATTTAGTCCGAGAGCTCTCAGTCCCTTCATTGAAGCTGTGTGTACGGTATACTGTCCATGTCCAGAAAGGTAAGAAAAACATCATCAAAGTAGTCCATGTGACATCAGAGGGTCAGTTAGAATTTTTTGAAGCATCGAAAATACATTTTGGTCCAAAAATAGCAAAAACGACGACTTTATTCAGCATTGTCTTCTCTTCCGTGTCTGATGTGAGAGAGAGAGTTCAAAACAAAACAGCTGGATATCTGGTTCGCGAACGAATAATTCAGTTGACCAAATTGAACTGAATCGTTTTAAACGGTTCGCATCTCTAATACGCATTAATCCACAAATGACTTAAAGCTGCGGTAGGGAACTTTTGACGCTCTAGCGGTTAATAAACAGAACTGCTTGCGTCTTGCAAAGGAACATCGTAGCCGGAACTACTTCTCTCTGTTTATGTCTATGAAGAATCACAAAGGTACTGGGTTACTCCACCGCGGTATCCCTGAAGCAATCTAAAATAGTCAGAATATAAACACTTATTATAGGTGCACCCTAGTGATTCAGGACAAGCCAAAAACGGTTTGGAAAATGGATTAATGGTGTACTCGCTTATTATATACATTTTTCTACATTTAGAACACAAACAAAGTTACGGACCGCAGCTCTGATTGGTTATTTTTTACCGGGAGCGATGGAGTTTCTGCAAATGGCAATAGGACCACTGGGAGGAGCCAGAGGAGCTTGACGAGTTAATCTCTTTCTTGAAGAGCGCATTGCCGTGTACCAGCCATTAAATGTGTGGGACACCAACTCCTCGTTTTCTCTTTCATTTCATGGATTTAATGAGTTATCCGAGTCAAAGTGGACAACTTCACTGAATACAGACTCTAATCCTCCTGCACTTGCACGTGCGTGTGGTGTGTGTGAGAAATGCGGTGCTGAAGTGAAATAGCTGGGCAGCTTGATAGCAGAACTATAATAAGCCTTCTAATAAAAATAAAAATAATAGTTAATATTATTATTATAATCTAATACAATAATAGGAAAATTAGCCTAATATCATCCTGATTATCGTCAGAGAAATCTGCTTATGTTGATATCTCTGACTTTCGTCGATACACGATACTATCGTTTATCGGCACAACCCTACATCACATATTCAGATTAGTCTTGTCACGGTACCAAAATTTCAGTATTCGGTACCGATACCAGTGAAAAGTTATTGGTACCAATTTCGGTACCAAAGCAAAACACAAAAATATGCTAATATAAAAAAATTACTTTTTATCACTAAAAACAAAACCAATGCCATTCTTTATACTTATTTACAATTGTGTTTAAAGTTTTACTACAAGTAATATAATTATGAAAAACAGTAAACAAGTTAAATTTTTCTTAAAAAAAACGTTATTTTTTTTTAAGAAATAAATCACAATATTTCTTCCATGTTTTAATTTTAATAGCAAATCCCCTTTATTTACCAAAAATAAAATGTGTTTAAATTTCATAAATTAAAAGACAAATTACATTTGGATGAAACTTGTTTACTGTTTTTCATAATTATATAACTTGAAGAAAAAACTTTAAACACAATTGTAAATAAGTATAAAGAATGACATTGGTTTTATTTTTTGTGCTAAAAAGTAAAAAAAAAAAAAAAATTAATTCGCATATTTTTGTGTTTTGCTTTGGTACCGAAATTGGTACCCAGAACCGTGGATTTTCACTGGTATCGGTACCGAATACTGAAATTTCGGTACGGTGACAACACTAGTGGTCGATATATCATGCATCCCTATACATCATGGTAACTGCATTTTTTTTGCAGTTATTAATATAAATGTTGGTTAAATTAATAATTAAAAAAATTAGGCTACCGTATTTTCCGGACTATAAGTCACACTTTTTTTCATAGTTTGGCTGGTCCTGCGACTTAAAGTCAGGTGCGACTTGTTTATCAAAATTAATTTGACATAACATGAACCAAGAGAAATAAACCAAGAGAAAACATTACCGTCTACAGCCACGAGAGGACGCTCAATGCTGCTCAGTGCTCCTGTAGCCTTCCACTGAGCAGCATGACGCACCATAAGTGAGCACAGGACTGCGCTGAAGCCATCTAGAGTGGATTCAATCATTTTCCTCCATAAAAACGTGTAGGCTTAGCCTAATCTCTGTGAGTTAAGGTTTTTCAAATGATAACTAAATATTCTTTGAGTCTTAAATGCATAATGTGGACAGAGTATTTACGCTAATGTTGGCATTATTCTTTTATTAAATGTCCGGCAGAGCCTTTATCTTAATTTCGTTATTGCCAAATACCCATCTTAATTTAAAATGTATCTTAATTTAATTTGTTAAAAAATACTAGTTTTTATTGGTGCAATGGTCATTCTATAGGCTAAATGAGCCTAGGCCTATTTAGAGTGCTGAGATGTTAAGATGTTACAGAGGACTTATTTTATTTCTTTATTCCAACTTCCAAGTGGTCTAGTCTACCGCATTTTCCACACTATAAGGCACACCTTCAATGAATGGCCTATTTTAGAACTGTTTTCATATATAGGGCACACTGGATTATAAGGCGCATAGAATAGAAGATACTGCAGTCAAATATTTGACTGGGTTTGCGTTATGCATCCACTCGATGGAGCTGTGCTAAAGGGAATGTCAACATTTTGACAGATCGCCTTGATCCATATATAAGGTGCTCCGGATTATAAGGCGCACTGTCGTTTTTTGAGAAAATTAAAGGCTTTTAAGTGTGCCTTATAGTGCGCAAAATATGGTACTTTAGTAATGAATAAATTATGTTAAAACATGTATAAATGACCCAAAAAGGCAAAAGAGCTGCATGTGTGCGCACGTGTGCGTTAGTTCTTTTAAAAAGCTGTCAATCAAAATGTACTTGTCGGGCTCGGGTCCTGTCGGGCCTAACTTTTATGGCCCGATTACAGCTCTAGTCCCCAGAGTGTGTACTGTATATGAAGTTTTATCTCAAAATACCCCACAGATAATTTTTTATAGATTGTTGAAATTGCCAGTTTTAGAGTATGGAAGATATTTGTGTTTGTCCCCTTTAAATGAAAATGAGCTGCTGCTCCAGCGGTAGCACTCACAACAGATACGGAAGAGAAGACAATGCTGAATAAAGTCATAATTTTTTTTTATTTTTGGAATGTATTTTCGATGCTTCAACAAATTCTAACTGACCCTATGATGTCACATGGACTACTTTGAAGATGTTTTTATTACATGGACATTGGAGTTTACCGTACATACATTTTCAATGGAGGGACACAAAGCTCTCGAACTAAATCTAAAATATCTTAAACTGTGTTCCGAAGATGAACGGAGGTCTTACGGATTTGGAACGACATGAGGGTGAGTCATTAATGACATGATTTTCACTTTTGGCTGAACTAAACTTTTAAAGTTCTGCATAATTAAGGGCTCAGCCACTTGAGTGACAGGTGGATTGCCGCTGCTGTCGCCGCCATTGAGCTAGGTGGGTGTAGTTTCAGCAACCAGCTCCCACCTTTTGCTCATTTTCAATTATCCGGAAGTGACGCTTGGTGACACACTGTCAAGATGGCGACGGCCATCTTCCGCCCACTTTTGGCTTCAAAAACTCTTTTAGGAAACCAATTGGTGACGTCACGGACACTAAGTCCATGTTTTTTATATAGTTTATGATCCCAGCACATGACACTTTTAATGGCTCTTTGATGTTGACATTGTACCTCCAGCAGTTGTCATAGTAGTGAGAAACCTGTAACTGCTAGTGTGAAGAGACAAGAGACAGTGAAAAAAGTGAAAGTGACATGACATATAGCCAAGTATGGTGACCCATACTCGGAATTCGTACTCTGCATTGTACCCATCCAAAGTGTACACACACAGCAGTGAACACACACACATCTTGTGAACTCACACCCAGAGCAGTGGGCTGCCATTTATGCTTCAGCACCCAGGGAGCAGTTGGGGGTTCGGTGCCCTGTTCAAGGAAACGTCCGTTGTGGTAATGAGGGTGGAGAGAGCGCTATACATTCACTCCCTGACCTACAATTCCTGTTTATGAATTATTGGGATTATAAAACAATGAGTAGAATAATTTTTACCATTATAAGCTGTTTTCACACACTGTACTGTGTACAAACATTTGTAAAAGGGATTTTTGCATTCTGTGGCACCTTTAAAGACATTAAGATGATGCGTGGCAAGCTCTAAATTTCAATACAATACAACAATATAGTAACAGGTTTGTATTGTAATATTCATTGTAAATCCCAATCATTTTCAGAAACTAATACCAGATATATATTCATGTTTAATAATTCCTGCGTAATTACATACTAGGGCTGTCACTTTTAAATTGAAAATCGATTGCACAATCGATCGGACCAACCAAAAGAAGTTTCGAAAATGAAAATAGGGAATCGATTTTAACCAAATATGTGCACTATTAATTTTAAAATAATTAAACAATAAAAAAATATACATGTAACAAAACTCAAAAACAAGCAGAAAAAGAAAATAAAGAAATCCAAAAGTGCAGTATGCCTTGCGAAAGCTAGACAGAAAACACCAGCAATTTTACACACCTTTGAGACCCAGTGATGTCTAAAGCAACCTCTTATGCTGCGTTCACACCAAACACGAATAGAGCGCCTGGCGCGAATGATTTCAATGTTCAAGTCAATGTAAAGAAGCGTTTACGCGTGTCTGGGGGTCTCGCAGCACGGTAGATGCGAATTCGCCTCATTTGCACATCTAATTACAGGAGATTCTGAGTTATGAAAAGGACCATTGCAAGCTGACAGCGACCGGCTTTTGTGGTGGAAAATTGGCAGTAATACCCCCACCTTGCACAGCTGTACCTGAGCGTCCCTGGGACATTAGTGTGGTCGGAGCGCGTCTTCTCAACAGCTGGACATATAGTGAATAAACCCCAAAAATGAAAATGCTCTGGACCCCGAAAATGTTGATCGACTTGTTTTCCTGTCCAATAAATTTGTAACTTTTTGCGCATTTCAATATGCCTGCCTAGTGCCGTCTAGCCTAAGTGTCAGTTACGTTCAATAAAAAAACACACTTTTTTGAATAGTTGTTTGAAATGGATTGAATCATTATGTAAAATAATCTTGGAGATTTTTTAATTGCCTAAATCATAAATGCAGCCGGGTTGAAGCCTGCAGTGATGTTTTTCTTGTGTTATGGCAGCCGTCCTTTTTTTTTTTTGATATGGAAAATCGATTTTACAATCGATTCAACGAATACTTATGTCTTAAAAATCGAAAAAGATTTTTTCACAAAAGTGACAGCCCTATTACATACTACATAAATATATTACTACATAATATACTACATAAATGTGTTGGATCAGTCAGTCTATCGGACTGTGTCGGCAGTGCGCAGCTCAGCTGACAATCCCACCTTAGTCTCAGCCTTACACATCATGCCCATGGCTAAACATCTGATCCATATGGGTCACAAAACTGGAAATACTTCGGGAGTGCTGAAGTCGTCATCAGATTGGATGAATTCTACAGGATTTCTGGGAGACATGTGTGTCGCGTTCTTTAATGTTCTGTCCGGAAACAAAGATGCCTTGACACCAAACCTCCTCACGTAAGAAAAAAGCCTTAGTGTTTACAACTGTGACAACAATCAGGATCTACTAAATACAGATGTTTCACAAGTATGTGAAATATTTAAAGTTTGCGGCATAGAATCTTTCAAATATATGTCAGAGAGTTTTCCATACCAGTCTGTTAATGTGGTGACATTTCCACACCCCGACATGTGATGCTGAACAAAACAAACTATGATTGGTTGTTTGACATGTCGGTCAAATGGCCTCATGGGCAAGCCTTGGCCAATGAAAGCTGCCATGAATTCCAGACCTTCAGCCGTCACTCTAAAGGTCTGGCTACGCGAGATTACCGGGTGGCAGGGTTTCATATTTTATTGAATTGTGGTGTTTAAAGACTCCATTTGTCCATTCATTATTTCTAAAGAAACACGAAAATGTATAAATTGCCCCATTACCATGTATCTCAGGTTGTGGCCCGTAGAAGCAGTTCTTGTAAAAAAAAAAATAGGCTAACGATTGTGTCATAACCTGGGACTCTCTGTCGCACAGTAGAGAAATTACCGTATGAACAGGAGGAAAAGCTTGCAGGCAATCTTTTATGGTCTATGAGGTAATCGGGGAGACGTGGAGGCATGAAGTCAAGAGAGAAGCCCATAGAGAGTCCATAAGAGCAACAGGACAAAATTATTCAACAACGTCTGCAAGATTCGGTGGGTGATTCAGATTTCTCTTGGCACAGTGATCAGAAGACTTACAGGTTGCTGACGTGACATTTACGTCATCAAGCTCAGTTTGAGTCTGCGCAGTACGCTAAACCCCCCGGAAGTGTGTGCTTGTAATTGACTTCACTTGTCTCCGCTGAATCCAATGGGGTCGCTGTGTCCATTTCTTTTACTGTCTATGGAGATTACACCCACCTAAACAATCAATATAGTGCATATCCTGTCTGAAAAGACCATAAACATTGCAGTTAACATCTTAAGTAAAAATAAATTTACATCCACTACAATCCTGTGTGACTGATACATTTCAAATCAGGTGATTTTAAATCAGTATTTTGGCTGTCAGTCAATGGTGCTCTTTGCCAGTAGGAAATATTAACATGCCCGCTAGAACACTTCCGGTGGCTTTACCAATGAATGGCAGTTTAGAACACGATGAGCGATCCAGTCATATATATAGGCCTAGATCAGTGGTCGTAATATAGTTATAGGCAGTGAAGAAGTAAAACATAAACTTGGGGGGTCCCTCTGATATTTTTATTTGAGTAAAAATTATAAATGACAAATGTGATTAAATTCATGCAATGGAAATGGTAATTATTCACAATAATTTATATTTAGTTTGTTTATGGGTTAGCTGTTACGTCACTTTAAATTTTAAACATCCCGCTCCAAGTCTAAAGACCACTAAGCCAAGACATCATTGACATGACTGCTTGATTGGCGCAGCACCGGTGAAGCTAACTTCAGCTAAAAATGGAGAATAATAAACCTCCACTCGCAGTCAGGAAGTTTCTTTCTTACTGACTTTTTTGAGGGGTCATTTTCACTCTCTGTATATTCTAAGATGCTATGAGTAACAGTTTTTTAGTAATTATAAAGGGAGTGCTTGTTGTTAGGTTTCTGTGCTATATATAATCTATTCAGAATTGTATAAAACTTGTTTTTTCATTCTGCTAAGATCAACGGCCACATACACGCTGCAAAGTTTCGGGAACTATATCGGCATATACATGCGGGAATCATTCTTGAAATAGCTATGATTGATATATTGATTGTCATAGCTAGTTCCTGAATAAAGACATTTGGACTGAAATGGTTGAATAGTCTGCTGACAGACTCACTCATAAGAGACCCTTGCCACCATCTACTGGACGTAAACTATGTAAACTGCACGGAAATCTTGAAAAAAAAAAAAAAAAAAAACACAACACTAGCACACAGCCAGTGTGACAGCCAGTCTTGTTAAATTTTATATTTTTAATATCTAATAAACTGGTTTAGTCTATTATGTAATAAATTAGTTTCTTGCATTTAAACAAGCCTTTTGGAACAAACATTATCACAAAGTATCAGTCATCCAGCTATTTTTAGAGGAAATAATAAATACTATATTGGTTAATAATGCTAGAATTATTCTGTTGGATGCACACTTCTGTTCAAAAATCATTTCTGTTCACCAACCAAGATTTGCTCCAAAATACAGTAAAACAGTAATATCATGATATATTATTACAATTAAAAATAATAATAATACAATAGTAAACAATTTTTAGCATCATTCCTCCAGTTAGTGTCACATGATCTTTAGAAATCATTCTAATAGGCTGATTTGGTGCCCAAGAAACATTTATTAATATTATCAATGTTGAAAACAGTTGTGTATATATATATATATATATATATATATATATATATATATATATATATATATATATATATATATATATATATATATATATATATATTTTTTTTTTTTTTTGTTTTTTGTTTTTTTTCAGGATTCTGTGATTAATAGAACATTCAAAAGAACAACACTTATCTGAAATAGATATAATTTGTAACATTGTACACTACCGTTCAAAAATTTGTGATTTGTAAGAATTAAAATGATTTATTTTTGGGTGGAAAGAAATTAAATAAATTAATACTTTCATTCAGAAAGGATGCATTAAATTGATAAAAAGTGACAGTAAAGTTATTTGACAAAGTCGTGGCCTAATGGTTAGAGATTCGGATTCATAATCCAAAGGTTGTGAGTTTGAGTCTCCTCCCTCAATACCACAACTGAGGTTCCCTTGAGCAAGGCACTGAACCCACAACTGCTCCCTGGGTGCCGCAGCAATTTTTTTTGATGTTTTACGGATCTTCAAGTGCCTCATATGTAGTCCCCAGGTATATTTGATATAGTTGCCTTTTTGGGTCTGCTGATTTGTCACCGTCAAATCCAGTTATTCTTTATCAACACAGGAGCCTGTTTTTGACAAATATATAGTTATGCATATTATGCTTAAATATATTGTCAACTGTATATTGCAAGACTAACCCCCCATCCCCACCAAGAAAAAAAAAAAGTTTTATGGTGGGGACCCCCCCATAAGACTTCCTTCAATTCAATAGTTTAATTCAATGGTTATAGTTTATTATAATATAATATAATATAAATCTTATTTAACTATTCATTTTAATACGAAACACAAACTCATTCTTAATTCTTAATAGGGGGGAAGTCGTGGCCTAATGGCTAGAGGGTTGGACTCCCAATCGAAGGGTTGTGAGTTCTAGTCTCAGGCCGGACGGAATTGTGGGTGGGGGTAGTGCATGAACAGCTCTCTCTCCACCTTCAATACCACGACTTAGGTGCCCAAGGCATCGAACCCCCAACTGCTCCCCGGGCGCCGCAGCATAAATGGCTGCCCACTGCTCCGGGTGTGTGCTCACAGTGTGTGTGTTCACTGCTCGGATGGGTTAAATGCAGAGCACAAATTCTGAGTATGGGTCACCATACTTGGCTGAATGTCACTTCACTTTCATCTATTAGTCCATTTGTTGAGGTAAAGTAAAACCGTTTCCCATAATCATTTTATAAAGTGCATTATTTAGAAAGTGTTGTTTTCACCTATTACGATTTGCTTTTAGTCAATAAAGTATGATGTAGGAAGTATGATCAGCTCTGTTTTAAGCCGCAACATATCAACTGACAGACTTTTTCAACGTGTTCAAACTTAAATTACCCACAACTTCATTAAATTAAGTTGTTTAATTATCATCTTAATAAAAAACACAAAACTCCGTGTTTGTTTAAAGTCTATCTAGTCTAGGCCTTAAGGTTGCGTGTTCACCTTGGTGCTGACAAAATATGTTGCTGAGTTACAGCCACTAACACATTCAACTTTATTAATTATGAACCAAGAAATTACGATATAGGAAATAACTGTCTTTATAGCTACCACAACAGAAATCTAAACCGATTTTTTTTTTTTTTTTAAATCAGTCTGCAGCTGAGAGCTAATGTATCTTTTTTCCTGACTCACAGTGAGAGTAAAAATGGCAACTCACTCGAGCACCCTCATACTATGCGTACATTGCCCAACTACAGGCAATATGTTGCAAATTCCAAACACTACGGTCAACGTTAATCTCAAGCAATTATAAAGAGTCTAAAAGTTACTCACCAAATAACTTCCAAAAATACTGTGGGATACTTCCAAAAAAATAATCGTCAGAGGTTGCGTCAGTACGTGTCATCGTACACGTCAGCATAGATAACGACAATATGGCAAGCCAACTTAACATTTTAACAATTTACATTTTCTATTATCAGTGATTTATGGGTGCTATTTATGCTCCCAGGCACCTCTCTGTGTTTAACAGAGTTCGTCAAATAATTTCTCCTCTATCATCCATATTGATATGAATGCATTCCGTGTAGAGTTCAAATAGGTTTACATTTTGTGGTCTGCACTGATGATCCACTCCATACTATTATGTTTCAGGACCGGAGAAGACTGTGTGTGCTATTGCAGTTTGAGTGACATTGTGAAACCACTTAATTTGCCACAATTGAAAGAATATTTACACTGTCTACATCGTTCCCTATCCCCTATGTAGTGCACTGTGTGCCATTCACTATACATAAAATACAAATTGCATAAATAAGTGACTGATTTCAGCAAAAGTTTCAGCAGCTATTTATAGTGTAGGGGGTGTGACACTTTGGATTCTAGACAACATTTGACCGGACAAAAAAAAACAGATGAGAAGCTGAAGTGCAGTGTACTTTCATCAAAATCATTGATTCATATTGGTGAAAGTGAGAGAATGTATGTTTTAAATGCTTATATCTTCTAAGTGCAAATGATTTGTAGTTGTTTCAAAATCAGAATCATCTTTAAAGGGCTAGTTCACCCAAAAATGAAAATTAGTCCATAAAATACTCCCATTGAAGTCATCCAGGTAACTCCAACTCCCGCGGAGTTGCATCAAACATCTTGAAAGACCATTTTTAAAATAACTCCAACTGAATTCACCTGAAAGAAGAAAGTCATATATACTTACGATGACTTCAGGGTGAGGAATTTATTGCATAATTTAATTTTTTGGACGAACTAACCTTTCAATGCAAAGTACTGTGGGTGTACATGCACAAGGAATTTTTGGGGAAGTGTGAAAGTGGGGCATTGTAGGCATTCATAGTTGAAGTTGTTATTAGTGTAAATTAGTGCAAGATGTGCTAAATGTGCCAGTTCAAATGCTCACAGTTTGAATTAAGTTAATGTCATGTTTACTGGCCATGGGGGCGAATAAGAAATCACAATGGAC
>NC_068394.1:13810285-13957684 GCF_023724105.1 Carassius gibelio
CTCCCTCTGAGTCAAAATAAACCAATATCCCGGAGTAATTCATTTACTCATACAGTACACTGACTGAACTGCTGTGAAGAGAGAACCGAAATGAGCACAGAGCCGAGCCAGATAACGAACGATTGACTCATTCTCGAGTCAAGAACCGTTTCTGTTGGACGCGTCCGATTCGAGAACCGATGAGCTGCTGATACTGCGCATGCATGATTTAGCGTGAAGCAGACTGACATGCAGAGCATCTGAACCGAACTGTTTCTTTTGATGATTGCTTCTGAACTGATTCTATGCTAATGTTATGAGCGTGGGTAAACCGAAGGCTTTAATGAAGAGAATCATCGGCAATGACGTCATTACGTCGAGCACAAAAGAACTGGTGAATCGTTCTTTTCAACCGGTTTATTGAATCGAACTGTCCGAAAGTACCAGTTCGCGGAAAAGAACCGAACTTCCATCACTACTGGTGATCCAGAAACTGATGCAACGACTCAATCGTTCATTCGTTATCTGGCTCTGCTCTGTGTTTATCTTCAGTTCTCTCTTCACAGCAGTTCAGTCAGTGTACTGTTTGAGTCAATGAATTACTCCGGGATATTGGTTTGTTTTAACTCAGAGGGAGTGTCAGCCACATTTAAAAAGTTAACAGCTTAAGTCATTTGTGTATTAATGCTTATTGGAGATGCGAACCATTTCAAACGATTCAGTTCGATTTGGTGGACTGGTTCAAGAAGATCCATTTACATCGAGTGATTCGTTCGCAAACCGGATATTACTAAATTGCAGTGTTTTGAACGCGCTTAGAACAGACCTGGAAGAGAAGACAATGCTGAATAAAGTCGTAGTTTTTGCTATTTTTGAACCAAAATGTATTTCCGATGCTTCAACAAATTCTAACTGACCCTCTGATGTCACATGGATGACTTTGATGATGTTTTTATTACCTTTCTGAACATGGACAGTATACAGTTCACACTCTTTCAATGGAGGGACAAAAAAACTCTCGGACTAAATCTAAAATATCTTAAACTGTGTTCCGGAGATGAAAAGAGGTCTTATGGGTTTGGAATGACATGAGGGTGAGTCATTAATGACATAATTTTAATATTTAAACTAACCCTTTAAGTCTTGGCTCTGACTAGGCAATGCAAAAACATTCAATTTTCAATTTTGCGAAGTGCTTTTGATTCATTGTCATGTTGGAAGGTAAACCTTATTCCCATTGACAAGTTTCAGGCAGAAGACTGCAGATTTTCCTAAAAAAATGTGATGGTATTTTGCCCGATCCATTTATCCTTCTATGCTCCAGTCTCTGCTGCAGAGAAACACACCCATAACAGGATATTACCACCTCCATGCTTCACTGTAGGAATGGTGTTATTTGGATGGTGAGCTGTATTAGATTAAATTTTAGTCTCATCTGCCTCAGAATCTTCAAGGTGCATTTTGGCAGAGCTCAGTCGTGACTGAAAAAGGCTTTTTTTCTTTTTTTGCCACACTCCCATACAAGCCACATTTGTGGAGAATTTGTGATATTGTTGTCACATGCACACAATGACTCTCATAGATTCCTGCAACTGCTTCAGAGTTCCTGTAGGCCTCTTGGTAGCCTCTCTAAACGGTTTCTTTCTGGCTCTTTCATCCAGTTCGGAGTGACATCCTGATTCACGGAGGGTCTGTGGTGTACCAAATACATAACACTTCTTAATAATAGACTTCACTGTGCTTTTAGGCATTGATAAAGCCTTTGAACCTATTTTGTATACACATCCTGACTTATGCCTGTCCACCACTTTACCCTGGAGATCTTTTGACAGTGCCTTGCCACCCATAGTTAATTGTTTGCTTCAGTTGCACTTCCATGGACTGAAATGCTCCAGGAAAACTCTTTTCATGCTGAGCTAATCAAAATGACCACAGCTGATCCCAACTGAAAGTCAAATGGTTTGTGTGCCATTGAGAAGGTGATTAGCTACACCTTATTGAAATCATTTTTAAGAAGAGGGTGATCCCTTCAACATAAATAGCACTACAGCTGGATAAAATAAGAATACAGTAAATACAGCTGGATATCTGTGTCTTCATCAAAGCAACAAAATATTATTATTGTAAAGGGGAGTGATTATTTTGTATAGCCACTGTATATTGCAGTTATCCGCAAAAGGCGGCACGTGGGAAGATTATTTTGATAGAGGTAGTGGCTCGTTCTGAAATAGATCTGTCATGACAGCAACATTTATTCACAATCACTTCGTCTTTAGTGGTTTTTACATTTACATTTTTTCAGTAATTATTTATTTTGAATTGAGAACTTTTAATTTGAAAAGTTCAAAAGAGTCTATTATATTCTTTGCAAACAGCGATAACTAAGTTGCAGATAAGACACACACACTTTGGATTCAGAAAACTAGTTAGGATGAAAGCATAGTTGTGTTTCCATTCTTTTTGTATGCCCTATTTTCGCTGTCAACTTTCCTATTTAGACTCTTTGATAATGCCATTTTTCTCACCAGCTAGTTTAAATGTTAACATCACTCTGCACACAACGTAAATTCATTCCTACAGCACACAAAACAATTTTTTTGTTTCATACTCTTTAGTCAGATTAGAAAATAGAAATACAAGCTAAATAAGTCAAATAATGTACTTCAAAATTGTGTCTTCACATTAACATGATGTTTCTTGTTGTAAACTTACAGCACAAGTGTTTCACAAGTAAAAACTGCTGTGTTAATTTCCAAATTTAAGAGAATTAAAGAGTTTATCAATGAATAGTTGCTTCATCGGTTTGTTGGACCACAGGACTGAAAGTCTTGCAGAAACTTCAGAGCCTGATTGCGTGATACAGTACATGAATGGGCTAAGTAATATTTCATAATACATTCAAAGGAACCATAAGGTGGAAGTGTGTTATCATTTAGACTTGAATTTCATAATTCACTGTCTTTTAATAATTATACGTGTTTAATTCTGCTTGCGCTTCACTTTTTGAATCACCCTCCCTTACTTTTTTTTATCATACAGTTCCTTTTCACACTTCCCCCTGTGGTCTAACATCCTCTTTTCTGATAGAAACTGTTAACTTACAGAACACAGAGCCAGTAGTGAGACAACCACCAACAGGAAGGCTTATCCACAAGCCAGATCCTCTCCAGCTTTAGGGAGCAGGCCCTTCTCTGATTTTTCACATCCTTCATTACCTACAGTGGCCCATTCATGAAATCGGATGTGACTAAGATCCAAAATGGCTGCCTTCTTTGGAACCACAGTGCAAAGTAAAAATGAAACTTTTACCCATGTTTCAAGACACCACTATGGAATTCAAGCCATTTTTTCCTTGAATGTTTCAACTGTGTTAATATTAATTTAGTGGAAACTAGTGACCAGTATTGATTTACAAGCTAAAGGCCAGTTTACACCAAGGATGATTACTATAAAGATAATAACAACTGTAACCATATTAATGTCCACACATACAGAAGCTTTCACTGCATAAGAAGCATGACCCAAATTGTTAACAGCAATCACTTGAATGGTTGATGATTTCCATTATTACACCTCTACTGTATTTGCTACAGTAATGCTAGAGATAAAGTCCTTTATCTGGTCGGGTCTGATTTGTGCAGTGTCAAAGCTCCGAATTCTTTTTTTCTTTAAACACAGGCCTCTTCAAGATGATTAGATTACAGGCCACGATCCGAGCCTGACCACTTATTTTTCCTTAACTAAATGACAAACTGGATGGGAGTTGAAGCAGCACAGATGAAATTAATTCTCAGGGTCATGGATGAGAGACATCCGTGGCCCATGAAAGGGAATGAGAGGGTTTAGCTCTCTCTGTCGCATCTAAATCAACATGGCACACATGAACACACACCCCTGTCAGCAAGTTGGCTGGGTGTTTGCGTGTGTGCTGCTGACAGCTGGTGTGAAAAAGGCATGTGAGGTCAGGCAGGGATTGAGCAGAGACTGGTTGAGCTTGGCCAGGTTTAGGAAGATCACACATGTGAGGATGTTCTGGGCTGCTCTTTGAAGTCTTTGAAGAAAACTCATACTTGTGTAAGATAGACGGTGGGAAAGATCTGAAGTTCATCCTCCATTCCCTGAAAAGGGAGGGAAACTTGTTTTTGGACTCACAGGGAACAGATCTTCACTAAATACTATCTGTGATTAACTGTCCATTACCATTTAACTTGGGAAGTCGTGGCCTAATGGTTAGAGAGTCAGACTAACAATTGAAAGGTTGTGAGTTCGAGTCTCGGGCTGGCAGGAATTGTAGGTGGGGGTAGTGCATGTACAGTTCTCTCTCAACCTTCAATACCACGACTTAGGTGACCTTGAGCAACGCACTGAACCCCCAACTGCTCCCTGGGCTAGGTGCCCTTGATTATTTCTTTGGGGAAGTCGTGGCCTAATGGTTAGAGAGTCGGACTCGCAATCGAAGGGTTGTGAGTTCGAGTCACGGGCCGGCAGGAATTGTAGGTGGGGGGAGTGCATGTACAGTTCTCTCTCCACCTTCAATACCACGACTTAGGTGACCTTAAGCAAGGCATTGAACCCACAACTGCTCCCTGGGCGCTGCAGCATAAATGGCTGCCCACTGCTCCGGGTGTTTGTTCAAAGTGTGTGTGTGTTCACTGCTCTGTGTGTGTGCACTTCGGATGGGTTAAATTGAACCCACAACTGGGATGGGTTAAATGCAGAGCACGAACTCTGAGTATGGGTCACCATACTTGGCTGAATGTCACGTCACTTTCAACTTAACTTTGGTTTGTAAATGACTTATTTAAATACCAGTTAGTATTATTCATACTCTCTACCAAGCTAGCAGAATGAAAAATAAATTGTGGAAGTGTTTAACACTTTTAAGACCTTCTGGAGGATGAAAGCAATGTGATTAGGCCTTAAAGAAGCTGTGGGGTATATCGACTGTCTGTCGAAAGCCCACACGGATTGTCATTTTGGAAACTTTTCCTGTTTCCCTAGACAGAGATAATCATGTATTACTATACATGAGCTGTAATTAGACTGGACACCTCATTAACTACCAGAAAGTTAAGTTAAAGAGAGACACAGCAGAGAACACACCAACAAAAGTACAGTATACACATTCTTTCGCCAAAAGAAATCCCACTCAGTGGATTACTCTAAATCAGTATAGATGCTATGTTTATTTTTGACACAAACATAAATAAGGCTGTAAAGGATGGACGTGCAATATATACAATTCAGAATGAACTGATATATTTAGCTTAGTGTCTGAAACCTTAAAATGACATTTTTAAGACATACTAAATGGACAGTTTACTTCTCATAGCTTTGTTTTCTTTTGCATTCTCTTAAAGGTGAAATGTGTCTGTTCTGTGCCACATGCATCATCAAATGAAATGACTGTTTTTAAAATGGTTCCCCCCACAGAAAACTTCCCATCTGCTATTAGTCAGATAAAGAGTTGGCCCCACCCCAAATTCACACCATCGGTTGAGATGTGGCTGTTGGACTGGTCTGATGCTCAAACAGAGCAATGCTTTGAAAATGCTTCTCTAAAAAAAAAAAAGGGCCTATGTCTGTCGCTCACAGCTTTGTTGTTATCTGTATTCAATTTAAAGACAAAGTGTGATTTTAAACATGTTTCCACAGAAGTCCTATCTCATGGCTCTACCCTAGACTCCTGCAATTGATCAAGCTGTTGCCAGTTGGATGCTCAAACAAACAAAAAAACAAACTGTTGGGGTGACTAAAAATTAGGTTTTAGACCTACTGAACAGATTGAATTTCTCTCTGTCTAAGCTTTGTTTTTATTTGGGTCTAATTAAAGGTGATGAAGTGTGTTTTCGAACAGGTTTCTCCACAGATAACTCACCCCATCTGTTATTGGTTGAGCCAATAGACTGTCTTGCCCTAGACTGTAAGAAATACTGTTTCACTGTTACACTAAAAAAAATAAGAGAAGTCACAGAACATTTTGTGAGAGGTTAGATTCAGATGGCACTTTCCATAATATCTGCACAACTCTGACAGAAAATCAATGCCAAGCCCATATTGAAATTGGTAATTGGCATTACGCTTTCTCCAATGGCTGTGTACCTAGTATCTCCCAATAATAAGACCATCTCTGGTCAAAGCCTCTACGTTTTAATTAAAAATATCTTAACAGCCATTTTGAGCACTATTTATTCATATCAACTATCATTTTGACTTTTAAACACTTTACGGTCATGATATCTGTTGTCAGAGGACCATCAGATTCAACATTTCAGATTATGTACCAAAAGTAGGATGATCTTTCTGACTCTGTAGTAAATTGTCTTAATACTTTATTACATATAACATTATTCCACCCTTTCCTCAGAGCAAACCACAATTATGGCATATTTCTGGTACGGAGCAAAGCCGTTGAAGTTTCATAATTGATTAACTGTTGCAGGAAAACTTCACTGATTAAGACAACGAATTAGAGGAAGTGGGTCCTCAAGTGTCAGAGCATTGAGGGGGTATCAGAAGATAGCCGTTGTCATTCTTAGAAGAGTACACCCTGGAGAGGTGGGGTTGCACTGTATAAGGACATTGTGGTTTGGCTGTCAAGGTTGACTCCCATAGTATCTCTCTCTTTCTCTCTCTCTCTGTTTGTTTCAGTGAAAACAGTGGCCGTTTAACCTTCTTATTAGTTATGTGGCTCTTCACCAAAAAAACAAAAACAAAAAAAAAACACCTGTTGTGTTTCTGTGAAAATATCATTTGTTGTTTGCTGGTATTTCATTGTCTTTCTGGTGGGATTCAGTGTCAAAATAAGCTCTGTAGAGGTGTTGAAGTCTGAAACCTGACTGGCTACATTTTCTCCAGTGCATTTAATTATTTGGAGCAAGACAAATCTACTACAAAATTTCAGCTTTCACCAATTCCCCACTGCCCTTTTGAAACACAGATAATTATTTATTTTTGCCGTTTTATGCCTTTTCTTGAAAAGTAAAAAATCATACCCCCCTGTAGAATCCCATCAACCACTCCCAAAGTCGGATCAAAAACAGTCCATTATATTGTTCTGGCTTATCAAAAGAGCTTTTCAGTTAATGCAATACTAAGGTAGTAGAATAAGCTATTACTGTAGCTTGTAAACCACAAGCTGGTTGAAAACACAAAGAAAAACATTGAATTTCCTTTAAATTTAACCATCATTAGCTTTTGTAACATAGTGTGATATGTTCAAAATATTTATTTAAAAATTGATTAAAAATATCACGATATATCAATTTTTTTTACATTATCTGCAGCACTTTTAATGTGGAGGCCAAAAGAGGTGGAAGGGCCGCTAGCCAAGGTGGTTTTTATCACAGTCATATGAAGAGTGGCGGTACTCACAGCTCTTGGACTATTCACATAAGACTCTCTAGATTGCTAAAGATAAACATTACACTTACTAAGAGAGTCCTAGTTATGGCCAGTAAGAGGAATCCCATAAGTGAGTGGGTGTTAAAGGAGATAGTCCAGCAGTTGTTGAAGTGTAAATTGCACCTCTGGCTGTATGCTGACAGCGCTGGCACTTTGTGAGGGGCCCCACATCAAACCACATCCTCTGGTGTTCAGTGTCTACTCAAACAACTGACCTTGCCAAGTCTCAGACATGTCACTAGTGAACTAAAACCATGTGCCTGAATATGAGTATCAGATCTACATGACACACAGAAAAGAGCTCTGGTAAAAAAATCTAGTGTCTTCTAATGGTGCACTCACACTGACAGCAGTCAACTTGGTGGAGATCGCCTGGTCGATGGAAGTTGACATTCCTACTTGACTCGAATTTACAACTCTCCTATAGTCTTTGACGACACAAATGCGCAACTCACATTGAACATGAATAACTTCTAGTAGTTACTGCTAACACTGTCAGTGTGAAATGAAGTGACTGATCTGAATTGTTCTACATACGCAGGATATAATTCAATTCAAGTTTATTTGTATAGAGCTTTTCACAATACAAATAGTTGCAAAGCAGCTTTACAGAAAATTACATTTCTACAATATATTTAGTAGTAGTATCTTGTCAGTGGTGACTATGCCAAATTGATGGACATATGGCAGAAATGTACGGTAAAATTCAGCTAATGACATAGACAATGGACACACACACACACATATTATATATACATATTCATATATATATATACATATATACACACACACACAGTACAGGACAAAAGTTTAGACACACCTCATTCAAAGAGTTTTCCTTATTTTCATGACTATGAAAATTGTAGATTCCCACTGAAGGCATCAAAACTATGAATTAACACGTGGAATTTTATATGGAATTATATACATAGCAAAAAAGTGTGAAACAACTGAAAATATGTCATATTCTAGGTTCTTCAAAGTAGCCATCTTTTGCTTTGATTACTGCTTTGCACACTCTTGGCTTTCTCTTGATGAGCTTCAAGAGGTAGTCACCTGAAATGGTCTTCCAACAGTCTTGAAGGAGTTCCCCGAGAGATGCTTAGCACTTGTTGGCCCTTTTGCCTTCTGTCTGCGGTCCAGCTCACCCCTAAACCATCTCGATTGGGTTCAGGTCCGGTGACTGTGGAGGCCAGGTCATCTGGAGCAGCACCCCATCACTCTCCTTCTTGGTCAAATAGCCCTTGATGCCTTCAGTGTGACTCTACAATTTTCATAGTCATGAAAATAAAGAAAACTCTTTGAATGAGAAGGTGTGTCCAAACTTTTGGTCTGTACTGTCTGTATATATATATATATATATATGATTCTAATAACTGTCAAAACTGTTTTATTATTATTATTATTATTATTTTACTCATTTTCAAAAAATATAAGCTCATAAGTTTTTATAAGTTCTGTAAGTAAGTAAGTAAGTTCTGGAATTGAACGATTATGTTAAATATGTCAAACATTTAAACATTAAAACATATTTCAAAAATAATAAATGAGATGAACAGACACAAAAGTAAATTGTGAATGGGAACACTTTTTATTGTCCTGTGTTAACCCATGTGAATGTGACTTGTGGAAGAACAAGACTTTCCTCTTTGCAAAGTCTTTTAATAAAAGTTGTGAGAGTTGGCAAGTAACAGTTTTGTGGTTTACCAATTTCTTGTGTCATGAGATAGCATGTCCTTCTTCTTGGCTTGTGAATTCTCAGAAACAGTTTCATATTCTCTTACAAAATTAGGTCACACCAATCCATGTCTGTTAATAGTCACCCCTTCACTACAACGACAACAAGAAAAATGGTAGAACGTGGTAGAGTTCTTACTTTAGGTCAGTGGTTCCCAAACTTTTTCTGCAGGGCCCCTTTTTGTAGAGAAAATTTCCAAGCTGGTTTCAATACAATTAAAGAAAAAGTTACAAACATAAAATCACAACATATGTTGGATGTGATCCTTATGTTATTAAGAGGAGCATTTTTTCAACTAAAATTAAATACTTGCCTTCCATCGAGGCAGTGAATATAGGCCAAGCATCTAACCCTGATTGCAAGCAAGGTATTTTGAAGTGATTCCTACCTTTATATGCATGTGGGATATACGTAACTCCTGAAACTTTGCTCCATGTACTGGAATGTGGCTGTTGATCCTGTTAGCAGCACAAAACTTTTCTTTTTAAATTCTGAATTGATTATAGCCTAGAAAGCAATGAAATAGCACTTCCATATAATCACTAAAAAGTTCACTTACTTCAGTAGAACAATCTCTCTATGTTCTGCTTTCTAATCAATAAAGCTCTCTAAGCTGCACATTTAATATCTTAGTTACAATGTCTACATGTGGTGTTCAGCATTGATTCTGACTGTCTCATGCTGACGTTAGAGTTGGCAGCCCTGTATCTATTTATATATATATATTATATTGTAATATATTATTATATCCTATATTTACAATTTGTGCACGCAAGCATTGTCCGACTCGGCTCCTCCTGACAGCAGATTCAGGTTTACAAGCCACTTTTCCCTGCATTTTTTCAGTCAATTTCTTGCCCTTTACCCTTATAAACAGGTTTCGTACACATTAAAATGCTCCATGTGGTTTCTCAGTTCAACTGATTTAAACATCCATAAAAAAGGCAAAACATAAGAATTTAGAGTTTCTGCTAGTGATTCCTACAGTATATAGAAAAATCACTTCTTGCCCTCCAGGTGCATTTCGCGCCAAAGCAATGACATCATCTGCAACTTATGAAACAACATATTCCTGTGACCAAAGCTGAATTTTCAGGATCATTACTCCAGTCACATAATCCTTCAGAACAATGCTGATTTGCTGGTCAATAACGATTTCTTATTATTTTAATTCTGAAAACAGTTGTGCTTCTTATATAAAGGATATTTACAGAAATCACTCTTGACATTGAAAAACAGCTTATTATCCTTGTCAAACCTCTAGTGCTAAAGATGGATTTTAGATACGGAAAACTGGTACTCAGCTATTATCAAGAGTGCTCAAGTTGAGAAGATCAATGATATACTGTAAAGTTTGAGTCTAAAATGTTTCAGTCATTGTCATTTAAATGCATTATGTGATCCCAATTTCATAAATCAAATGTTTATCAAATATTAATTAACTTAAATATTATTTGTATTTAATATTCACTATTCTGACACATTTCATTGCCATCCAAAATTCACACACCAATCAAAATTATTACATGTTCATCATTTGTTGCCTAAAGCATTTCAGACCAACCCATTACAAGACCTGCTTTCCTGAACTCTTTTTCAACATCTGCACTCTTGGTCCCTCAGTCCAACAGTGCCGCATGGGAACAGGACACACCCTAAAACTCTCTCTCTCTCTTCCACAACCCCAAGAGTTTCACTGAGACACCCTGACCTTCATTCATTTCCTTACCGTAGAATTACTATGGCCACACCCTTCTCCTTGATTGCAAGCGTGTTGAAACTGACAGGTGATTCCTGTCAAATTAGAGCAGATATAAACTTAAAACAGAGCAGATCTTCAATAGAAAACACATAAACAGACTTTTTAAACAATCATACCTCACTCAATAAATTGGCAAATCAGTTCAAATCTGATTTGGTAAAATTATGCAGAAATTATTTTGATCTAAATACATTATTCTCTATTTTTCAATGTTTTTTGCACAACCGTTTGCACAATCCTAATTCGTCTTTTTTTCTTCCGATGAAATCTGATATTATGGTATAATCTATTTTACATAAAGAGGTATCTTCTCAATCACAAGTGCAGTATGGAACACCTCAAGGCTCAGTAGTAGCGTCGTTACTTTTCAACAGTGTTGGGGAGTAACTACATGTAACGGCGTTACGTAATATAATTACAAAATAAATGCAAATGTAATCAATTACAGTTACTAAGAAAAAAAATAGTAATTAAATTAGTTACTTATGAAATTTTTAACGATTACAATTAAGAGTTCTCTTTTGAATATTTACACACATCGACATACAGCTTTCTTTCCCAAATTGCACTAAGACATATGGCCCATAATCTCCGCAACGTGGAAACACAGTCTGGTTCATAGAATCCAGTCATAAAAATGAATATGCCACATTTTGGACAAATAGATTAATAGTAGGTGAGTACACTTGAATCAAAATGCGATATAGGGGTGTCTGTGAATATTAAGCCGCAAAATGACAATCTATGAATCCTGCACGTTCTGTGTGTCTGTGGAAACCAGGCGCTACTGGCCATCAGGAGAACCGGGCCTATTCCCGGTGGCCTGGCAGACGATTTGGCCCTCTATTTTAATATTGTTATTGTATAATTGCACGCCAAATGTACTAAAGCGATTATTTCCAAATACGCCTTTCAATAATTAAATCTCTAATAAACCATGAATCGGTTGGTCGTGTCTACAATGCTTCGGCTCGCGCGCCTCGACCAAACGGTTCGGATCAGACTCCGAGTAATCAATGCGAGAGAGAGAATAGAGTGGGCTGTGGAAGCACACACCTTGAGCAGAGAAGCGACACTTCTGTTCAGGGTTTCAAGTGCAGGTCAGTTTCATCTGTAAATATGCTATTGTAATTTTGTCTTTGTTTACTTAGTCAAGAAGCAGCAGCACATTGGTCACACTCACTCAAAATACTGTATAATCGACAGTATGTACTGTATGTTACAGTGGTAATTTAGCAGACAAATAATCAAACTTTATCCTAGGTTTAGGGGGAGCTAGTGCAGACAATAACACAACCCTTAGGAAAATTAATGTAGCCTATGGTATGGCTCTAACCATAGCTCAACCATGGAATTTGTAGTAAAATAAATACAAGTGGTGATTAATTTGCGAAAAAACAAAATTGCACTTACAAAACATGGTAAAAGTAAAAAAAAAAAAAATCTTCAGTATTAAAGTCATGAGTAGATGGATGGATAATGGAAGTGAAGGTGCAGTTCAGGAGAGAACTCTTAATTATGTTGCATGTCCCCAACCTAAGGATTTTAATCTTTTTCATGTCAGGTCCATTCACAAAAAAGGGTTGTCCATGTTTCAGAATGTCTCCCAGCCTAATATTTTTCCCCCAATCCGCCCCTCATGGAAATTAATGCTGCAGACATGCGGTTTCATTTACTACACATAGGCTACTGAAGCTTGCAGTGTTTTCAGCCTCTGCTGCCTCAATATATGAGTACATGAACACAAACATAATCTCTAGAACTGCTGTGAGTCAATTCATGAGCATTTTACTTATTTTGAGAAACTATCATAATATCATATACAAAGAGACAGCAGTTTCAAAAAGACACCAATGTTTCAGGAGTTTAGTAGAAATGTTAATTCTTGCGTTCATGACCTCAAGGTTAGAATGTAATGATTTATCGGTTGGTTGTTCTGCATCCTTAATAAACAAAACTCAAGCTAGTCCAAAATGCAGTACATAGAGTTCTTACTAGAACGAGGAAGTATGACCATATTAGCCCAGTTCTGTCAATGGCTCCCTATCACATTTTAAAATCTTGCTTAATACTTACAAAGCCCTGAATGGTTTAGCACCTCACTATTTGAACAAGCTCTTATTGCACTATAGTCCCCCACGTCCACTTGCGTTCTCAAAACTCTGGCAATTTGATAATACCTAGAATATCAAAATCAACTGGGGGTGGCAGATCCTTTTCCTATTTAGCGCCCAAACTTCAAAATAACCTACCTAACATTTTTTGGGATGCAGACACACTCTGTCAGTTTAAATCTAGATTAAAGACCCATCTCGTTAACCTGGCTCACACATAACACACATTTCTAAAATTCAAATCCGTTTTTAGGATTTTTAGGCTGTATTAATTAGGAAAACCGGAACACAATGTACTTGCTACATCTTTAGAAAAATGGCATCTGCACTAATATTAATATGTTTCTCTCTTATTCTGAGGTCCCCATAGTCACCAGATCAAGTCTGAATCCAGATCAGATGGTCACTGCAGTCACCCGGATACAGTACGTATCCAGCTCAGATGGTGGATCAGCACGTAGACAGGACCTCTACAGCCATGAATGTCAGCGAAGACCAGGACAACTAGATGAGCCCCAGAGACATATCCACAGTCAAGACCTTGTCTCTTAGACAGCCACCGGGACAAGACCACAGGAAACAGATGATTCTTCTGCACAATCTGACTTTGCTGCAGCCTGGAATTGAACTACTGGTTTTGTCTGTCTTGAGGAGAACTGCCCCTCCAACTGAGCCTTGTTCCGCCCAAGGTTTTTTTTTATCCATTCTGTCACTGATGGAGTTTTGGTTCCTCGTCCATGTCGCAAAATTGAATTGTTATTGATTGACACACTCTTGTGCAGTCTGTAAATGTGTTTACCAGAATTTAAATATTGAAATATCATGCAGAATGCCACTGCTGTTTTGCATAATACCAGAAATGTACTGCTCATTTGCATACACCTTAGTTACACTGCATTTAAAAAAGTAAACACATCATTATAAAAATGAAAGCATTTTATTTAATCTTAAAATCATGTTGTCATCACATCCGACAGATTACAAACTATCACAGTTTTTGAAAGCTAGTTTTCAGATTAAAAAAAAAATTAAAAACAGGAAATTATAACAAATCAAGAACTACAAATTTTTTTATAGAACTATAAAAAAATCAATTAACCTCCATTTTTAATCTCAAAGTACCATTTCAAAACATAATTTAAACACCTTTTCTTATACACAAAATCAAACACACAAACGAAGACATTTAATCAGTTTGCCATGCAGTGGATGTAACTTTAAATATTAATAAAAAAATTATATACTATTCTTTTTTATATAATTGTATCCAGATCATATAGATAATATATAGATATTTTATATTCAAGTCAAAACACTCAACCTCCCTTTATATAGGGAAACAAGCTAAATTAAAACATTTACCACAAATATAATCTAACAATGCTTTTATAGCTGCCATCAGCAGCATGGCTGTCTTTCAGGAACATTAAAAACAAAGGATTTCAGCAAAATTATTTTGGCACAGAAAACCACACATAATGCCAGCAGCATCTGCTTTGTAAAAAGACAAGGAAAGATTAGAGAAGCTTTTTTCTGATATTTTTTTCCAGGTTTAAAAAAAAAAAACATTCTGTGCATCACATTAGTCCAGGAGAGAGAGTGTATGTGCATCTCCTGAGCATTTGCTTGAGGCCAGTGGTGTGTGTCCCAGAGTTCTGTTGCTACTGCAGCATGCTTTTAATGGTCTTAGTGGTTGACTCATCATTAAGATGTTTTGTTGTGTACCTGCACAGACATTAATTAATTAATCATTATATTTACTGCATTCTTTTGAAGTATCATGTCAAGCTTTCATTAACACTGTTGCAAAACAAACATGCAGGGCTAAAAAAATAATCTTATGGAATATTCCTCACATTAAATGACAAAATATATATATATATATATATATATATATATATATATATATATATATATGAGTAACTAATTCAAAATGTGTCTTCGTTTACAAGTGCAGTTGACTGATATGAAATTAATATGGTACAATTTTATAGAATAATATTTATGAAAAAAATAAAAAAATAAAAACTTATATGATGCTCTAATTTTGGCTTGTTGAATAAGGTACCTGAGAGCATTTAGAAGACCTTCCACACTGCTTGGTGGCTGATCTCTGAGCACTTTAATGCAGCCTTTCATCTGTTAGGGGAAAAAAGCAACCATGGTTAGAGTGGCAGAGTAATGAAAGCACTCAACTTCATGAGTCATGATGCTGTGAGAGAGCCATCACCATGTTTTCTAAGCACTATGATTATAAGTCAGTGAGGGGAGGGGGAAAACTTCAGAGATGGGTTTTCAGTAACAGGAAATGGTAGTTTCACTCACGTCTATTTTGGAGGACTTTGCGAATGCGCCGACGGGATGGACGTAGTCGTAGAGGATGATGACCCCCACCATGACACGCAGACAGAAGGAAACGGTCTCCTCACTGCTGAAGCGGCTGCGATATTCTCTGTATCCAAACAAAATTAGAGAATAAGCAAATCTTTTTACATTTTTTTTTTTATATTTACCTACCAAGTTCTAGTAAATTGTTCTTGTTGTTTAATACACCACAAATTTTATGGTGTCATCAGATAGATGAGAAAATGGCAGACTTACGGGGTTTCCAACATAACTTTGCACACGCTTGCCATGGTGCTTAATACGTCTGTTGTGTTTTCAATGGGCAAATGTTTATTCTGTTGGGCAAAAGGAAAAAATTATATATGTATTTAAGTGTTTTTTTTTTTTTATATATATCACCGAGAACTGATTTGAAATGTTTTTATTTACCTCAGATACAAATTTTGTTGTGCCATCACTTAATGTTTTTAGCATGGGTGTAGCATCAGCATAAAATAGAGATATCCGATTGGCAAGCTCATTATTCACCTCGTTTTCTCCCTCTGCCTACATAGACAGACACCAAAAACATGACAATTTAAGCAAAGCAAGGAGAACATAGATTCTTCTTTCTCAGAACTTAGCACAGTCAATGCCTCATGAAAGTGATTAAAAGAAGACCATAAAGTGAACAATAAGAAGATTCATAACCAATTAAGTTTTTTTTTTCTGTGCTCCAATTTCACAGAAAAATCTGTCAAAAATGGTATACATCATTAATCTACTAAAGAGTAAAAAATGAATCCTTCAAAAATGGATGCATGTTACTTGACCCTTCTGTTTAAATGAGGATTGTATGCCAGTCAAATTTTGTGTTAGCAAAGCTAGCTTAATTTAAGTAACAATGGAATAACCCAGAATACAGTAATTTTGGTTAACAGGTAAATGGGAGAAACAGCAAATTGGACAAGGATCGGAAAAGTAAAGACATCCCCAGAAAGGAAAATTAAGCTTTAGTAATTTCGCAAAAATATGCGATGAATTATTTAAAAAAAATTCAGTGAAAATAAAGTCTTAATTTACTGTACTCTACTGAATAAAAAGGGTTATTTGAAAACAAATTTCAAACAAAACCATCAGCTTCAAAATGAGGACAGGCAGACAATAACAAATTTGTTTTTACTTAAGAAAGCGGTTTAATCTTTCAGTAAACTGCATACACCTGCACATTCTGGTGTGTCAAGTATAAAAATACATTCATACATTAAACATTAGTCTAAACTATTAGTCCTGATGTGGAGAGTGCCAGCTGGAGTGATTTATTTAGATCTCTTACAGTAGTAGGGCCCTAGGGAGCCATGGTGAGGCTACTGAATTCAGTGTGAGAGAATTTGAGGGGAAAACCAGCACCACTGCACTAAACAAGGTATGCATACTGCACGATGTCCCTCAGGGCTATGTATGTGGCCCACTCTCAGATCAGATATTTAGTCCTAGGAGGGCAGGACATCTCTGGGGAGGACAGGCACAAAAGCTGACCACAGATCAGGTGCCAAACTATATTGGTGCACCTCAATGCACTTCAGTAAGCATCTCAGAACTCTCTCCCAGTGGGAGGCTATTTTGTGTTTGGGTCTTCAATAGTCCCCTGAGGGTTGGTATGTCCAAGTGGCTGAGTGCTTAAATATGTGAGTGTGAAAGAAAAGGAAGTGTGTTGGTTATGTGAAAGGAGTGTGGGTCAAATCAAGAGCTGCTTTTCAAAGGCATATCTTTACATTAAAAGTAAAAAAAAACAGGTGTGAATTACTTAAGTGAAGACAGAAGTGTAGTACACAGAAAGGGGGGTTCTCTATTTGACACCAATAAAAAGGTGTCAGTTTCAGTTCTTGAGAAAACTCACAGGAACATTATTGATCCTCATGCGGCTTAGGGTCCTCCTGTAATAACTGAAGTCATTCTGAATGGCTGGATTTGTCATCTGCAAAAAAACGAAAACCACATGTCTTTAGTCAGTTTAGCTACACTACCATTCAAAAGTTTTTATTTTTATTTTTTTATTTTTATGCATAAATGGGTAAAAAGTGACAGTAATACTTTATTATTTATAATATAACAAAAGATTCTATTTCAAATAAATGTTATTCTTTTGAATCTTCTATCAAAAAATACTGACTGAAAAAAAAAAAAAAAGTTTCCACAAAAAAAATGAAGCAGTCGAACTGAAACGAGGCTGCTGAAGGAGTGTGAGACATGGCTTCAAAACAGCTGATCTTTTATTATGCCAGCCGACTGCTTCTGCTCCTTCCAGTTGTGCGTATGTGGGGAAAAAAAGCAGCACTGTGTTATCATTCTAGATACATTTGAAAGTTCTGTTATAATGCTGCTCTGTGCAGTGGTCATCAGTCTATTAAAAAGTACAAAATATTAAAAGGGTCTTTGGTGTTTCCATCTTTTAAAAAAAAAACTAAACCGGAAATCGAGGGGTTATGACGTCATTGGCCGGCGACACAATGGACAAGGCCCGTGTCTCTAGTTAAAATTTCTTATTTCTCTGGGTTTAAACAGTCTTTGAAACATTTAGGATAATCAAAGTACACAAGTCAGCAAAATATATAACTCCGTTCTAGTGATATTTGGATATTTTAATAATGAAAAAAATCATACATATTGTGCCTTTAAGCAGCACAACTGATTTCAACATTGATAATAATATTTCTTGAGCACCAAATCAGCATATTAGAATGATTTTTTAAGGATCATGTGACACTGAAGACTGGCGTAATAGCTGCAGTCTTCTTTTAGTTATTTTCCATTACAATCTTTGCTTGTTGTGGGTGATTGCTATACAGTTGTTCAAATTTTCATATTGGTTTTTAGATTAGTATTTGGTTTTTAGATTAGTATTGAAGTCGGGCTGTCATATGTGGATCAGCTTACTATGTTGTGTATTTTCAGCAGTTTCGGTATGAAAAATAAATTTCTTACTGATTAAATGGATTTATTGCATAAAAAAAAAAAAACGATCATGGATTTATTGCATTTTTGGATGCTAGGGCATTGTCATGTTGCAATAGTCACTAGCCACCAAGTCCCTTTCAGGTCTCTAAGTGTGGTTCAGTTTATAATTTTCATCTGTTTTATCATCTGCCAAGTGAAAATCTGATCCTTTAGAAAAGTTATAGCACACCTCTCAAAGTTAAATAAAGTTTAATACTCAAATTATGGGTTTTTAATCAACCTGTAACTCCAAATATGAACAATAGTAATAGTGATTCTGGCCTTAACAAAAACCACTAATACAATTATTGTGTATGCAAAGGTGTTTCAACGGGAGGCAATCTGCAGATAAGACTGAGGTAGACAAATACAGTCTGGTAGTCTAGAAGGCGGAAAACACTTACAGGATTACCCAAAGCTTTACATAAATGACTAACAGTTCCTTTAGGTACTTCTTTATCTGCCAGGACTGAGGAGACCCATGAATCCCTTTTAGAATTACTGTTTAAACTTAAAGCAATTCAGTCGATTTACTGTCAGACCAGACAGCCCATACTATTCCTGCAGTGTACGTTGCTACGGCACTAACGGTCTGAAGTAGGTCACTGCGTCAAGCTGAGAGGAGGGCATGGTTAAATGGAGGATGGCATGCCACCTTACACCCCCTATCTTCACGCATTAAGCAATTCCATCTGGGGGGCTCTTTAATTGGGACATCCCAGCTCGATGCAGCAGTGCGTCAGGGTGTATGTGAAGGTTTATTCAGGACAGAAAGATGCTAGTGTTAGTGCAGAGATGAAGAAAACGGCATGACGAAACATTATTTGATTATAACCCGAGACAAATTAGGTGGTTTACCGTTTAGTCATTTAGGGTTGTTTGAGTGTCTGAGGTTCTGACATGGTCAGAGCAGTGTGTGAAATCACACTATAGCTCAGCATGCTGCTGTCTTGACATAAACACATTTAATGATCGTTCACCATTATTAATTTGATGTAAAAGAAACAGCAGGTATTTAAGCAGAGAATAAGTGAATGAGGAGCGGGACAGATAAAAAGATAAATTCCTTGTGATCTTAAAGGGTCATGAAACCCCTGTTTCAGCACCGGTTAGTTTTCACCACAGTTTTAAAAAATGCTAAAATAAATGTGGGCGTGGTGCACTTGAGGAGAGGAGGGGGAAGAGGGGAGACAGGCAGCTTTGGGTTCAGACAGTTTCATTTCACTCCCATCAAATTAAAAACACAAATAACTGCACAGCCATTTGCACTCTGCATCGAAAAAGTATGCATATGTAGCTAGTGGTCGACTGATATATATCCAAGGCCGATATATCGGCCGATGTTTGGCATTTTTCAAATATAAGTAATACCAGCAGGTAAGTTTATTCCGCTTAGCCGATATGTTCAAGGAGGGACTTTTATGTCGACTCCGCTGAGACCGGAGGTGCTTGAGCACAGAGTGCTTACATTCACACTATTGTTCACTGTCATCGTAAATAGTTCTGTCTAATATGAATAGAAGTCTAATAATCACAGACAGAACGGTTAAATAAAGGAATTAATGTATACAAAAAGTATTATAACGATTGCTTTTATATTATTAGTAATAGAAAGGCAAAAATTATAATACTTTCTCGTTTGCCATCAGCACAAAGCTAATATGCATTTATATTTTATATGTGAATTGAATGCTTTAAACTCATGATTTCAAATTATGCTGTTGCCCACTGTCATATTCATGCCATTTTCTCTGTGTGCTTTATGTAAAACAAGTGTTGCCCTGGCTTTATTTGAAAAATATGATTCCCAATGCACACAAACCAGAATACTGAGTGTCCTGTTGGTTACAGTATTTACTTC
Source organism: Carassius gibelio (assembly GCF_023724105.1). Taxonomy (NCBI): domain Eukaryota; kingdom Metazoa; phylum Chordata; class Actinopteri; order Cypriniformes; family Cyprinidae; genus Carassius; species Carassius gibelio. The sequence continues at coordinate 13,830,466 of NC_068394.1, forward strand.
CTTTTTATTTAGATTTTTATTAAATATTTATTTATGAAAAATACTTTTTCATCTAAAGTATATAAATGGGCTTTATATTGGCAATAAGCCCCCTGCTTTCCAAGATATTGGCATCGGCTGTCAAAAAAAAAAAAAAAAAAAAATGTTTCAGTCTAACACTTACATTAACGTGCTGTTGCTGCTCTGATAACTTTAGGCTTATTTTGTGGCGTTTATATAAGCCTTGATGGGTTGTGTCATGGAGCTTTAAAATGGTTACACTCACTAAGTGAAGGAATCACATTTTTGCCAAACTCTCATTACAAAGAGAAAAAAAAAAAACACTCTCCTTTGATGCATGAACCTTCAAACAATGTACTATAGTCCTTTGCCACATCACAAATTTTGATGTCAACACGACGTAAATTTTAATCCCGGAAGATTAAAATAGTGCAAAAATCTTCAAATTAACCAGTTTTCTCCAACAAATGGAACTTTCGAATGTTAACATTGTCTTCTATAATGTGCAACACAAAAACCTCTGCTAAATTAAAATAGAAAAAGTAGTCTGGGGTTTCATGACCCTTTTAATGTCGTGAAAGGCTTGGCAAGCACCTGTGCCAGTGAAAACTGACACATGCAATTGAAAAGTAATTATTTTCTCATTAGCTGGTTTCCAATCACAATTAGCATGTCATTAGAAAGAAGTGGAAGCTTGTTAAGGCATCACATCCTAGCCAGTCTCATCTATCACATGGTAATGTGTAATAGAAGACTGCAAATTAATATTCTGCTGACTTGCAGTAAATGGTGAGCTCATCTTTTAACCAGGGATTTAATTTGACTACTGAAAGTTAATGAATGACTTCTACTCATGGACATCATATTTTACATAAAGAAAATGAAGCATGTCTTAGGTCCATTATGTTTGCTAATTAAACATGATGTGTATTATTTTCATAACAATTAGGAATATATTTCCCAATTTTTGATTACAGTGCTACATCTGAATGTTCACATTTAATTTTGTGTTTTTCCCATTAGTGATTATCATTAAATTCTCAATAATGTAGTATTTTTGTTATCATAAATTAATGACAATATAATACTATCAATATAATATCAATGTGCATGATTATTTTTGTATTTTCTTTTATTATTATTATTATTATTATTATTATTATTATTATTATTATTATTATGTTATTAAGAATTTGGAGGGCTGGACATTTCTTAATATTTGCAGAGTTTGGTTCCAAAACGCTATAAATCCATTTTGATTAATTTGAGTAAAAATGTGTTTTCTTTACCAAAAAATCGGCTGGATGAAAACCACTATTTTTTTTTTTTTTAACTTTCACATAGCATCTTTAGGTTATAATAACATAAAAAAATTCAAATCCAGATTTAGACTGAATTATTTATTATAAAATGTTTTTTTTTTTTTCCCAAAATGCAATTAATCCATTGAATCAATATGAAAGTTATTTTTCATACTGAAACGGCTGAAAATAGACAACATAATAAGCTGATCCAAATATGACAGCCTCTGAACTTCAATACTAATCTTATATACAGGCACTGGACTAAAAATACATTTATCAGACATCGCTCCCAAAATGAATTCAAATGGTCATCTTGTTTGCTATAAATTAATTACAGCAATAAAGAAAACTTCATTATGAACAAGAACACATTCAATATCACATTATACCACACAATATCACATTTGACCACACAAATTCCAAAATGACATTTCCCTTAAATTCATCTTCCAAAAGTGCATTCATCTTTGTCATGTTACATTAATTTAGTTGACTATATGCTGTATTAACAAAAACAAATGTCATTAATAAAAACACTAACACTGACAAGCTATGCAATATGGCATTCATAATCGAATGTGATTCATCTAATGAACGTGATATTGCATAGCTTGTCGATGATATATGGCTTTGTGTATTAAATGCCGCTCCATCTGAAAGAATGTGATGGAGAGTTACCGGTACTATTAATCACAGATTTTGCTTTACTGACGAGATGTGCGTGACAATCACATGTGATTTATCATGCAGCACTTGTTTGTTGATCACAAAGTACAAAGTAGATGAGGAAAACTAGGATGCTGGGTTTATTTAAAGCATCACCGTTACTGTCTAGAGTGCGTGGGATATCGCATTCTGCAGAGAAGGGAGATTGGCGTTAGTCACGGTTTGGAAAAAAAAGGGAGTAAACATGATCTAATAAGTCAGCGGGTATCGCATTTTGCGTGAATTTAAAAATTGACTTCTCAATTCCGACAATATACAATACTGATTTTGACGCAAACTCAACTTTTTAAAAAAATAAAGGCGTTTATTGCGTTATGGAACCAAACACTTCATTTGTAATAAATACAAAAAATGTTAATGATACAACAACAAGACTTCATTTTATTGAATTACTGTTGAAATATAATTTGTATTTCTTATTATAAAATTCAAACATGTTCTTGACAGGTTTTGTGAGATTCAAACCAATGACTTTTGACCTGTATTGTGTCAGCTGAAGTATTAGTACACATTCAATTCTAAATAAGAATTTTAAATGCAAAATTAATTCATCGACTGACTGATAAACCTATATCACATATAATGGTCTTTAATTTATGCAATGCTTGCAACCAAAAAATAAAAATAAATAATAATAACAAAAAACATAATATAATATAATCTCTTGAGGAATGGTCCTCACCTTGAGCTCATCAAATCGCAGTGTGAAGTGCAGGATCTCAGCAAACTGTTTGGCGAGGGCTTGCTCTCTCTCCAGATGCTGTGTGGGGTCATCATTTGTCTCACTAGTGAGTGCTCTCAATAGACTATGCAGCGCTGCTTCTGTAGAGTCACACAATCATCAGTTAGGGTTAATTAGGTTCTTATTGAGTGCAACAGATTTTTTTAACAATCATATAATTTACCAATTATAAACATCCACCCACTGATGAGTTAACTATAACTCATACCCAGGCAACTATAATGGATGGTTGTTTTTCAACTAAATATTGTATAAAATGCTTGTTTGATGCTGACATATTGATTCATACTGCTTGCAGACCAGCACTAAGAATCAATCCTTCCATCAAACTACATAAAAATATCTGGTATCATACAGGACCTAATTAAATAATAAATGTTATTTAATGCCTAATCTCCAACTATTATCTCAGACACACAAACATACCCCAGGCTACACAGAAGGTACACCCTTACATTAGGCCTAATCTGAACTTTCTCTGTGTTCTTTAACACACAGTGACGTCTTAAAGTGGTCATATGAAGCAATAAAAAAATTTCCTTTCTCTTTGGAGTGTTACATGCTCTCTGTGTATAAATAAGACCTGTAAATTTGTCTAAAATACTAAAGTCTCAAATCTAAAGAGATTTTCTTTATAAAAGTTAAGAGTCAACCACACCCTCCTAAAATGACTTATTCTAAGAAGCCCCCACAGGTCTACATCACGATGTGGGAAGGTTTGCATAACGCCGCACAAATGTTCATGCAAAGAAAGAAAGACATAACTTTTATACTATTAGGCAACTGCCATGTTGTGGAGTCGCTGTGTGTTTCGTTGTGAAAGCGAAACTACTTTTGTTTGGCCTTCCAAAAGGACACAACTAGAAATCAGTGGTTAAGTTGTATTAACAACACTGTTCTGGAACCGTTCAAGCCAAATATTCAGATGTGTGCCGTGAATTTTTTGGAGGATGATGACTGTTTCCTGAACCAGTAGCCTACAATGCATCTCTGGCACAAAGGCTTTTATTATAAAGTGGGGCTTTAAAGTTCCAACTTTGCAAGGACAGTCTGGCGCTTCTGACTTCTGTATGTTTTTTATATTTAAAGTAATTGCCAGCAGTGTAGAGTAAGCTTGTTGTTCAGAAATACAGACATGGTTTTACGTTTACGCAGCGCGATACGCAATTCAACGCATAAAAACACAGTATAAGTCATTATAATCATAAATGATGTCCCCACTGGATGCAACAAATTCCTCGTTTATAGTGATTTTTTTTTTTTTTTTTCATCTAATGATGTCCGTATCGCAAACTAATTATTCTATTTAACTGGATCTTCTTTGTGAACAGGTCAAACCAGTTCACCAAACCGAACTGAATCGTTTGAAATGGTTTGCATCTCCAGCATGCACTAATCCACAAATTACTTAAATTAGTCCGTTTATAAACGTGCCTGACACAATCTGAAGCTAAATAAACCAATATTCCAATGTATTTAAATTACTCCTAACAGTTCATTGACTGAACTGCTGAAAGAGAACCGGTGATGGGATGTGCATGAGCAGAGCAGCTGGACTGAGTCTCATCATGCTGGGAGACGGCATCACAGTTTGTTAATGGAGGGCATAACATTTCCGTCACATGCTAGAGGCATTCGGCCTAATACAACGCACTGGATAGCTGGCGAATCAGAGCACTACTCGCTTTTTTAGAACGATGAGCTTTGTAAGAATCGACATGTTTCAGAAAGGCGAGATAGGGGAGAAACAATAATGTAGATTATGTTGAAAATAATTTGTTTTTTAACCTTAAACCGCATAAACACATTGCATTACATGAAATACACAAAATTATGTTCTTTTAGTAAAGTCATATGACCCCTTTAAGCCTCAGTAAACAGCTTGATGACTTGAGGGGCTGTTCTTAACCCACAATTCCCTTTTTCATTCTCTTCATTGCTCTGTTGAGGCAATCCAGTACACAGCAGCATGTTAGAGTAATTATATTACATAAGAGTCAGTCATAAGAGTTTATGGTTGAGGTACGGTATGATCTCAGTCTGGCCGCATCAACCCAATTTTTAATCCTGATCTCAATTACAAGTCTTAAAATATACACATAAACAAAACAAACCAGAGTTGCCTTTGAAGTGATTCATGTTTCGCTGTTGCCAGTATTGCAAAATTGTACAAAAAACTCCTACTGCATGTTGAATTAAGTCTGCTCCGAGAGTTAAAACTATTTTGGAGGGTTTTCAACTTTATTTTTATCGCCACATTTGGAAATTACAGTAATCAATCCCGTCTGAAGGTAAACAGAGGCTAGAATTGTCTGTTAACTTATTTATTCCCATACGGACTCAAGTTTTTCATAATCAAGCCAATCTAGCCATACAGGCTGCTCTCCACATCAATGTGAGAGAGAGAGTGGGAATTTTTAGGCTGGTGACTGAAACTGGAGCAGTATGTAGAGTAAATTGAGCAGATTTGCCATAAGGTAATGACCTTCATCTGCTTTAGTCAGCTTGGCAGGGCAGAATAGCAGATTAAAAATGGCCATGGAAGCACACTATTCTCCTCCCAGTCAAAACAGAGCTTGAGATAAGTGGCTTTTAAGGGCATATGCTGAGAATGGAGTGTGAGGTGAGGATGACAGATCAGAGGAAAGCAGGGCAGGGAAAGGGACAAGAAAGCAAGAGAGAACAACTAAGAGATGTAAGTAATGTTAAAATGTATAGTACATTGAGGAATTAAATGTGAATCAATCAGGAAACCTGACACTCTGCTCTACAAATCTGTTCTTGTCTGGAGACTCGGACAGACTTATCAGAATGCAGCAGCATGCCTTTTTCATGCTGTTAATACAATTATAACACCACTGACACCCAAAGTCTCAAACGTTGACTTAATATGCACATACAGGGAAATAATGTGATTTTTGTAATGTAAACAGTGAAAACTGGTTATTTTAATAAGCTGATATTTGTGAGTTATCAGCTTACTGGTGTGCATGTAAATATGCTTATTGGCTACATTTACATGCAACCAAATAATCCATTTGTAATCAGATTGACGGCTCAATCTGACTGAAAAGCCTTCATGTAAAAATCTTAAATGATCCAATTGCGCTTGATTGGAATGACATTTCAAACGGATTGAAGGGGGTGGTTTATTCATTTTCTAATACGATTGAGAGTGCATGTAAACACACGATCGGAATGAACTCCTAAATTGAAAAGACTGCACATGTGCAATTACACAGAAACAGCGTAAAGATGATGCATGCCTCTTCCTTTTGAATAAAGTGTTGTAAAAATGCGTGTGCTGTCATTATGCCATCATATCCTTACACTGTAAAGGACTGTAAAGTGGAGGAGGACAACCTGCCACCTGTCCTTGTTTTGGATTCTCATCTGCAGGCAAACCGTTTTGGGTGCAGGGAGGGGCATTTGTTTGCATGATAAATATGAGCAGAAATGAGCAGATAAATATGAATTCTGCTATTAAAAACAAATAAAGAAACCTTGTAGGAGAGTGGTTCTTATGTGCAAGAGAAACTCTATATTTGTGCATTTTGCGCATGTAAAAAAAAATGAAAAATAAAATATAAAAATTCCGATTTGAAGCTTGTGACATACAAATGTGCACATCAACCTGATCACTTTATTTAGCATTCATGTAAACACTACATTCAGATTCATCAATTAATTATTTGTTAGATTCAACCAACAACAGAATGGTACATCCAACATAAAGTTCCATCATGATCAAGCAATCAAGCAAGGAATCGATGGAAGCTTTCATTGGCCAGGGCCTGCCCATGAGGCTGTTTGACCGACATGTCAAACCACTTATAACTGTTTGTTTCGTTCAGCGCCATGTTTCGGGGTGTGGAAATGTCGCCACAGTAAGAAGATTCTATGCCGTTAACTTTAAAAATTTAACATACTTTTGAAACTCCAGTGTTTAGTTGATCCTGATAAGCGTTTGTCGTCACAGTTGTGGCTACTACAGCTTTCGTCTTCTGTGATCTTCATGGCATATTTTATTTCAAGACGGAAAACTAAAAGAACACAACACACGTCTCCCGGAAGTCCTGTAGAATTCAAACAATCCAATGATGACTTTGACAATCCTGAAGTGTTTCCATTTTTGAGTCCCATATACATCAGACATTTAGCCAAAGGTCTGTCTGAGGCTGAGACTAACTGCTCATGACCCAGCAAGAAAAATTCAAACTGACAACAAAATGGTCTAACAGAAAAGAGAAAGGTTTATTCAGAAAGTAGGGTATTTCACCAAAAGTGGACTTGATAATTTGTTTGTTCAATGCATAGAAATGTCCCTTTGTCTCATCTATCAAGAAACGGTCTGCACTGAAACTAAACCCACCACAGAGACAAGTATGCAAGCTTGCAAGACCAAATGAGATCAGACAAAGTGTTGAAGATCAAAATTGGACTATCAGCTCAGCAAAATACATTTGTACCCCAAACCCAGATGAACCAGTCACCCGTTTGAGCTAGCTTTCAGGTAGCTAAACTGATTGCAAACAGCAGTAGGTCATTCAGTGATGGCGAATTAGTCAAGAAATATATGAATGCTCATGTGGAGAAGGTGAGCCCCAATAAGAAAGATGTTAAAAGCAGTGAGTCTGTCCGCAAGTACAATCACCAGACAAATTGAAGAAATGGGGGATAATGTATATGCCCAGCTGCAGGAGAAAGTTAAAGAATATATATATATATATAATATTATATTTATATATATTTGCATTAGCACTAGTTGGGGGGGCGATACTGCAAAATTTGGTATCGATCCGATATCAAATTCATATAGGGTCAGTAACGCCGATACCAATACGATACTTTTATATATATATATATAAAAAAAAAGCTTTTGTGTAGGGGAGTGCACTAGGTCTATGTCATTATTTCTGAGGTGAATGAATGATCAACTATTTAGGCAATATTTTTTATTAATGTATTGAAGTCCTCAAAATTATTAGTTATTAGGCACTGTAGAATGAATTCTTTCCAGCCTTAAAAAAAAATAAAAATAAGAATAAAAAAAATCTCTCCTCTGGTTATAAAGGAAATGAAATAAAGTGCACACAATTATTACTGAAGAACAAATATACCTATGCAATTAAATTCCCTGAGCCCCCCTTTTGAATGTGCTATCAGTTTCACTCACTCTGTCCGCTGCTCCTCGGCGCGTTGTGTCAGTGAGTCACGTGACGACACAACAACGACTCACAGCAGAGCAGCGGGAGTGGGAGGAGTAGCAAAGTGGCCCAGGATGTGAAAGCAGCGTTTGCTCAGGATTGTAGAGATAAAAGACACGAGCAGAGTATAATGAACGTAGATGAGAGATATTTAAATTAAAATATCGATTCGATTACAATTGTATCGATCCGATACCAATACCAGTGTTGGTATCGATACTATCGATATTTAGATCGATCCGCCCACCCCTAATTAGCACTGGATGAGAGCAATGATGTGCAGAAGGAGCTGGAAGCCCTACAAAGTCTCAAAGGTTTTATGAAAGGGGAGCAAGAAACGATGAGAGTATTAGATCTACTGTAGACTGGTCCAAGTTGGCCAGCATCAAATGATGGTGCTCCTTGTATGGTTGGTGCATTGTGGGGGCTAATAGAACACATGAATAGGTCAACCTGATAGTTTTGAGCCATTTTTACGAGCTGCTTCCTGAGATATACAACTTTTTTCTGAAAAAGGGCTAAACTGTCCCAGAACTGATCAATGCAGAATGGAAATGGGACCTGGTCTTTTTAATAGCTGTGACAGAAATATTGAATGGCCTCCACTTGCAACTACAAGGGAAAGGGACACCAATGTGTTACAAGTGCAAAAGCAAGACTTCCCCCATCTCCCTGTTACCCTTAGCCTCTCAGCTGAGAAACCCGTGGCCCCAATTCACCACTGAAAAGTCAGTGGAATTGCTGGAAATGTTGAAGTTGGAGTTTGATGTGCGATTCTGTGATCTACATGTCTACGCTAAAGAAATCAGCCTTGTCCAGAGGCAGTTTGAGTTGGCTAAATAACAGAAATGTGATGTTCTGAATTGAATTCTATGCTGCCCTCCCTAACGAGACATACCCAAATATCAAAAGGCATGCAGTGAAGATGTCCACACTTTTTGGCAGCACATGTGGCATCTGTGAGCAAACCATTTCACGCATGAAACTGATGAAAATTCAAATGAGATCAAGACTCACTGATGAACATTTGGATCAGCTGTCAGCTGAGACTGTCTGTGACAGGGATGAAACCTGACATTGGACTTCTCAGCAGCCAGATGCAAGCCCACAGTTCACACTGATTAATATGCATAAGTATATGTTTTGATTTCAATAGAAATTAATATATAAAAATGCCATTTTGATAATAATATAATGCTAATAATAATAGTAGTAATTGAGTAATAATGCTATTTTAATAGGCTATGTATCTCTTGAAAAGTAATGCTCATTTGTCTGTACGTGGAAACTTTATAATAAACTAATCTGGCATTAGGAAGCATAATTAATGCATTTAAAATCATCATAAAATCTCCACAATAATATTGGTAATCACTCTAGTCCTCACAGAAAGACAGATTTCTGGCATTTAAGCCTATCTGTCAGCTAGTGTGTTACCCCAACCATTGTGTTTTGTGTGAAAGGACCAGCTTTGGTACTTCCCAGGGGCTTCTCAGGTTTTAATGTGTTTGCACAGTATGTGTTAGTCTGCATTTAATTTTACAGCTCAGAAAAACTGATTGAAACAGATACTGCAAATGGTACTTCCCAAATTTAAAGGTACAGTTCACGTAAAAACTCCACTCCCCAAATTCCCAAACTTGTTACGACAAGCACTTTTAAATCAACCAAAAATTCACTTTCATAATATGGAAAAGAGCAGCCAGTATAAAGCATTCAGGTTTGGAATGACATCAAGGTAAGTAAATGATTTCAAAATGTTAATGTAAAAAGATTTCTGCATAACTACTTCTGCTATGGAAAACAGGCTAATGTACCTAATCTCTGTGAAAATTCGTAGAACTTCTTTAGTTTGCCAACTAGTGGCACCACAGCAGCCCACGCCTGGTCTTGTAATGCTTCATCATTAGGGTTCTGGATTGCCTGAAAAAACAAACACAACATCTTAATTTCACAACAACTGCCGAGTTATAAGCAACGTTCCAAATGAGTCCAAATGAAACATATTATTAAATGACTGTATGAGGTTGTGTTAGAATTATGTATGTGAGATGAGGTTTTCAAATGATGTGCTCATGAGGGTGGCAATTTGAAGATGTAACTAATGTGAAATACAAGCACACAAGAGGTTTGAAGGTTTTTCATTACATTTTTCCATTATGACACTGGGCAGAACATCTAGTCAATGTTTTTCTCTCTACCTCAGTGTGCTTTTAATTTCCAAATACATGAGGCTCATTAAAATAATTACTGAGTGTGCTGACATAAAAAAGAAATACACCACATTTTATTCAGCGAATTAGATCAAAGAAACATTTGAGAAAAATTTAATTCTGCATTAGACAACATTCCATGGCAACTGCATCTGTATAGCAACAGTATCCATGGCAACAAGAGTATCAATCACACTGACACTCACTCATACCGAGGCATGACTGAGCAGAGCAGAGAATTTGGAATGATACAAACACAGTGTGCTATGTTTTAAAGCTACCAATATTATTCCTTTAACTCATTTTTGTGTGAATTTATGTACATACTGTAAAGAGACCATTTTTGCATGAACAGTTTTATAGGTACATGCATATAAGTCGAACATCAGCAGACCTCTGTTATCTTGAGAGTGTGCCTATACCTCTCGTATCTCTTGGCCCGCGCCTTTATATGCCTGTAGTTCGTCAAGTACTCCCAGTGCATCCTTTAGGACCACATCCACTTCTTCCCACGTTTTACGCTCTGCTTCTGTTGGCTGAGCATCTGGAGGAAGAGAGAGAGAGAGAGAGAGAGAGAGAGAGAGAGAGAGAGAGAGAGAGAGAGAGAGAGAGAGAGAGAAAGGGAATAAATGGCATAAGTTTCAAGATCTTTAATCAAAACATCTTTCAAGGTCACATTTAGTCAGTGTCTGACACATTAAAAGTGAATATTCAACAAATGAACAGGAATCAGAGCTTTATAGAGAATGAGGCAAGATTAAAATGAAGGAAATAACAAAGATAGAGTATTTGGTGACACTTTGCACAATATATTTAACCCTGTGTTTGTGCTGAATAGTAAGCACACTGAAGAAAGGGTATTACAGTAAAAGTACTCTTCAGAACTTTCCATTCATTTAAGAATTTTTTTTTTTTTTTTTTTATCATGGTTTCCATAAAAAAATATTAAGGAGCACAACTGTTTTCAAAATTCATAATGATAAGAAATGTTTCTTGAGAACCTAAATCAGCATACAAGAATGATTTCTGAAGGATCATGTAATACTGAGGACAATTCAGCTATGTCATCCTAGACATAAATTACATATTAAATTATAATAAAACAGAAAACAGTTACTTTTATTTGTTTTGTTATATTATTTCACAATTTTACTTACTTATAATAAGTAATACATTTTTGACCAAATAAATGTAACCTTGGTGAGAATGACATAATTATTTGAAAAACATCAAAACAATCTAACCTTAATAACATTGCAGTGAAATTCTTATTTACGGCTAATTGCTGGGGCATTTAAATGTTTTATTTTATTAAAAGCTTATTTAAATTTCTATAAACCATTGCATTTAAAAAAATAACCACCCAAGACAATATAAACTACAAAATTAGATTTTTGAAGTGATCACTGTAAATGGACTTCACTAGCAGACATTTTTTTAAAGTGATTTGGTTGCTCACATTTGTTTAGATTGACTCTACAAGTAGGTATGGACAGTAGTTTGTACACTTACATAATTTGGATTTATAACTCAAACTGGTTTGGAGTGACAAGAGTGAGCGAGAAAACTATGAGAAAATTCGAATTTTGGGGTGAATCCCTGGGGATCCTAAAGAGTAATTGAGTCAAACATTTACAGCTAAGCCTGTTTCATATATTTAAATGGCAATGTGTGGAATTTTAAATGGTGGAAACTGGAATGGCCCACATCTAAAGAGAAACCTCCATGAGACATTGGCAGCTGTTAACTACAGCTGGCTTCAAATGCAAGTTAAGAAATCAAGGGCCACCTCTTTTCTCACCAAGCATTCAGATGCCAGACATTAAGAGAAACTCTTAGCTTTTTTGTCTGTGTATCTTTTTATATTGATAGAGTAGCTCTTGTTCCAGTGCACTGTCTATTAGAGTCTCTTGTACTCCAGCCCTCTTTATTAGCATATTACATAACATTTTTCTTATATGTGTCTGACTGTTGAGCCACGAATGAGTCAACAGTTTTGAGGTGACTCCGTATAACCCGCTGTCTTTCTTCAAAGGAATAATTATATGACTTAAAATTGAGACAAACATGGTAAGATGGAAATGTTCTGTGGGCAAGGGTAATAAAGGCCAGGAAACTCTTATTTTCTACTGTCTTATTTTATTTTTGGTTCATTCACCATCCTCCGCTTTGGAGAGGGTTTTTGGGTTCAAACAAATGAGATGGTAGCAGATTGTGAGTGGTTCCCAGGGGAAAGGAGTTTAAGATATTATCAAGACCCACAAGGGGAACTGCCATTTTTTTACAAGTTGACCGGGTTCTTAACTACACCAAGTGTCCCAGAATCCCAGCTCTCAAACATACCAAAAAGGACACGCGATACACTAAATAAGCGCATTTTGAGGTAAGCTTCGAGAATGAAGGCTTGTTTACAGCAAATAAATGAAAGCGAGTTAATGGAAAGGGGAGAAATATCTCACTTTCGAAATCGAGGAAGAAGTTGGGCTCTTGTTCAAGATCTGTGCATGTCAAAACTTTAAGGAGGTTCCCCATGACAACGTACCTACAGGAAAAAAAGACAGACAGAGTTAGGTCACATATTCTGAACAGAATTAATAAATCTAATGGTCAGATCCAAGTGGGGGCAGCACTTAATAGCCATACTTTGATTCCATCATGGCACTAATCTCCCCTGTTATCAGTCAAGAAACCGTCGCCCTTCCAAACACCAGTCAACGCTCCTTTCCTTTACCACACAGCTTCCACTCTCCAGACATAGTGGTTTTCCTGTGCAGTGTCTTGGGTTGACCAGATGTCACTACTGTAACCCCCCCCCTCCTTCAGCACACACACAGAGTTACGGGAATCCCTGCGCTTTGGTGGCCAGAGCCAACCATGCATGTCATGCCTACTGCTCACGTTCAGTTCCCTATTGAGGGGCCCCAAACTTTCAAAGTTAAGATTTAGGAAGTAGACTAGTGTTTTTAAATGTAAAAATAGCTCTCCAAAACCATTCATTCTCTTGGGATAACTGAGACTACTGTGTTTAACATTTTGTGTTTGCAAAACGTGAATAACTGTAGACATGGGTGAAATACAGAAGTAAGGTCAAACTATCTTTCCATACAGCAAAATCAAGGAAGGAAAAATCATATTCCAAAGATGTTCAATAGAGGGGTAATTTCCTAACAAACAGTACTTTCTATGTTCTTTTAAAATGAAAGTTTAAAGTACTATGCTCTTTCCTTCCCCGGTCCACAAGAGCATTTATGGTAAACAGTTATTGTGATAATGTCACAACCTTGGGCCCATTAATATATGATCACCTACCTATTTAATATTAAGCAGCTTGGACTACTCCGATGAACAATAGTGTAAGCGACACTGCCTTGGCCTGTTATTCACGATCATAAAATAAAATGAAAAGACATAACAACAGCAAATAACTTGAGACAATAACAACAATAAACCCTCATGTTGACGAGTGCTTGTGCAAAAAATAAGCCTAAAACTTTAGTGCATTGTTGAGTACCTGTGTTCTCCACGCTATCAAATGGAGTGTATGTGTTCAGATGAATGCATGTGCAAAGTAAACTCTAAAGTATACTTTGGGGTTTAGGATGACATTCAAAAGAGGGTAAACAAGAGTAGAGCAGTCCAACACAGTAACTTGACTCAAGTGACTCAATCAATGGTGTGAGTTTCAGGATGAACTGTTTGCAACAATGGAAAATGGGGGAATATTTGCACTATTTGCAACTACGCCTGGTGATTCATGTTAAGCTATGACTAAAATGGAAAGTTGACTGCTAATGCTACAGACTTGTATGATATTTCTACAATACATTAAGTTATAAAAAGGCTTTTTTGGCCTATCTGTGAGAAAATCAACTATAAAAGGAAGATTCTGAAAAAACAGAAGAAGAAAAAAAAAAACACATCCTTCCTCCAGTACATACCAGGCTCCTCCGAAACAGCCACCTGACATCAAACCCGATAAACACTGTTAGCTGATGGGAAAATGCCTCCACCACAACTCTCAATGGCATTTTTTTCTTCATTACTATTTTACTTTCTTTTATGTAAAGCACTTTGAATAACCATTGTGTATGAAATGCGCTATATAAATAAGCTTGCCTTGCCTTTTCTGTATAAAAGTTTTTCAGGAGTTTCAGGAGCGGAGTTGTACACATTAACCAAATGCACAGTTCAGCTGCAGGTAACCTATAAAAGTTACAACTAAACAGAAGAAAAATAATTGTCAATTTACTATTGGACACTGTTTTAATATCAGTGCATTAAAGCCAATAACCCCAAACGGTAACACGGATGCACACAATGTCTTGACTGACTATTCTATAATTCTTTCACTGCCTGTCATAAAGGTATATATAAAAAAGAATGAATTACACAAAAAGATTGGGTTGTGTTTAGTTTCACCTAGTACAAAAGATGAAAGAGGAGAGGAAACCAAACAAGAGGGAAAGGGTCAATCTAGGCCATAACAACAGAAGAGAAATACTCATGATTCCTGTGCCTCTGGCGGAAAGAAAGATGAGTGTAAGAACACACACATAATCACACAGGCGGCTAGATATAGGTCACAGACATGAGTGTGTACTGTGTGTGTGTGTGAATGGGTGTTATATAATCTAGCTGACGATCCAACTGCAGACCTAGACAGAATGAGACAAACATTCACTCAGTCTACATGCCTGCCATTACAATGAATGTTACAGTCACCGAAATGTGCAGCGGCACATCAATGTAAAATCTAATAAAAATAACTGATTTCTTTCGGAGCGAACAAGTTATATTAGCAGTTGGTTTATGCTACTGGTAAGTATTTGGAGAGTCATATACACTACAATTTATTGATTAACATTCAAGATTTTAAGTTAAACATAAGGGAAAACTCTCAATTTTATTAGTAAAAATGTAATTTCATAAAAAAAAAATATATTAATAATAATTAAAAAAAAAAACAAATGGAGCAATTCCAATAGGGTCCTCGCACTCGGGCCCTAATTAGGCTCAAATGTAATCAATTGATCAATATAGTAAAATGCATTACAATGACCAAAGTCACAATGGCATCTTTTCCGAATGACCAACAATATATATAAACGGCTTGACATTTCCTGTCAAGTATCTGTGCATGTCTGAACTGGGAACACGGAAGAGCGCTACAGAGAGTGTACGCAGGAGACAGGCTGCTGACAGGTGGAAAGCTGAGACATGAACAGGTAGACGGGTGAACAGGACGACCGAGACAGAGTGTCTGGAAACTAAGGCACAGAGGCGAAGGGAGTGCGAGATTTGTCGAGGAGTGATTCTGGTGAGGTTGAAGTCAGGTGAGTGTCTGAGTTCGGACCATTTGTGTGCACGAGGGTCCGTACATTAAAGTTGCATTAAAGAGGTAGGGACCGTACATTAAAGTTGCTGATGGTAAACCAATGATCAAAAGCACTCTAACCCATGCTGACAGAAGCAAGACCCCCTCAAGCCAGAGTACTCTAACTGATTCAGACAGTCACACTTTACAAAAGAGACATGGACACATGGTGAGGGGCAGTGGCAGGTTAAAGCCACTCTTAGGATCATGTGGAGGTCAAGCAAGGCTCATCAAGGCTCAGGATTAGAGTTCAAGGTCAGTGCAGTGAGTTGATTACTCATTTCACAAAACAACTACTGAAGTATTGCTTTGGTTTCCTTGCAAAACTGGCATTTGGTGTAGGTTTTTAGGTGTACAAGAGGGATTTAGAGAAACATTAACTTCACAGGCAATCAAAAACAACAGTAAAACTACAGAAAAAGCTCAGAGAAATCTCAAGTGCCATGAAATCCAAATTCACCTTATAATATTTGTGATGTATAAAATAATTCAATTTCAACAAACTGTTTAATACACTTAAAATGTAGCTTCTGAAAAAAAAAACCCACTAACCTGAACACACTGTAGCTTTAACAGTTTGTTTAATAAACTTTTTTGTACTTTTTTGTAATTGCAATAACATTGCTTTTAGCATTTAACATAATAATGGGGGAGGGTCAAAATAAAAAATTAAATGCTACATAATTGAAACTGAATATTTCACAATATTACTGTCCTATTTTATCTATTTTAGATCAAATAAATGCAGCTTTAGTATGTATTAAGACATCTTTTAAAAACATTAAAATCTAACTGACCTTAAACATCTGAACCAAGCAACGACCCACAATACCTTGCCACCCATAGCAATGAATCAGTAAAAACACTCAGAACACCTTAGCAACCACAAAGCAACATACTGACAACATTCCACAATACAAAAGCATTATGGTGACAAGTTTTGCATGGGTAACATTTACTACTCAGATGCTATTTGCACTATATTTACTGTGTGTTTATCCTCGTCCACTGTTGGAAAGTTACTTAAAGTTACTTGGAATAAATGTGACCTGAATCCGAGCCATGCCAATGATGAACTGCTGCCAAGTTTGCCAACCCTAAATCCCACCAAGCGCTCTCTCTAACTATTAGGGGATAATTTAAAGGACAGGGGTCTCAAAAATCCAACATGACACAATCATTTCTCTTATTAAAGAAAAAAAAAAGCAAAATACAAATTAAAAAATAATATTAATTGACCTAGGGTTCAATGATCAATGTCTTTTGCATTCATGTCATTATTATAGGAACAAACGTGATCGAGGTGTACAAATAAGTAGGCTAACCGATATAAAAATGAAAATAAAACAATGCAAACGGGGGGAAATGAATCAAGCTCCTAATATCTTCTTATGACAACAACAGGGTATGTGGGCCACACTGAGACAAGAGTGAAAATTATATTAGGAACAGTGCATTTGCCTCTTTCACAGTAGTCCCAAAGGGTGAAGGCGAGCTTCCTATTTCTGACCTGGTTGTTTTCTTTTCAAAGCCTCCTACTGGGAGATTGCGTGCTGGTGAAGAGGAGCTACGATGGGATTCTGGACAAGGAGGGGCAAAGGGGGGCTCGTCTAAGCCCACTGGGCACTTACGATTCACTACTGCATTGTGATTGGCTGCACGCAACTTCTCTTGCACTCCACTGTATCCACGGAGTTGAAAAACCTGGATGCTACAAAAACACTCCGACAACCAATAAGAAAGCGAATGGGGAGGCAGAGAGGAGTTAAGAGCTTGTTTATATATGAATAGCGATGAAGTAATACACCAAAAATAAACAAGAAGTGCAACAGCAACACACTGATTAATCATGGAATTCTACGAATAACTGGCATTCCAGTCTTAGGATGCATAATGCATAATACATATCCTTAATTGTACAAATGAACAAATGAAAAACACTATATACAATAATTTGAATTATTAAAACTAATATATATAATAATTGTTTCTATTATTATATATTGTATAAAATGATGAAAATTCTATGTAATATAACATTTATATTAAAATTGTTATTTAAAATAATTGCATTATAAAATTATAAAAATTAATAATATATAAATTATAAAATTATAAAAAATTATTCAAAGCAATTAGTATACAATAGAATACATCTTAAAATACTTGGAATACATGTATTTTACAATTGAATATGTGTATAAAGAATAGATTTAAGCTGCTCCATTATTTCCCAGCCTGTTGGAACTAGTGCTGGGATGCACAGGAGCACTACAGCATGGGTTTCCACGTGCTTTCGCCATACTACACTATCGTGGCGCCATAGGAATAAAAACAACAACAACCTCACCCCTCCCTGATTCCCTTCGTCACGTGTGCACGGCCATGGAGAGGCTAACCGGCTGCCTCAGGCACGAGGGGGAGGGGAGCGAGTGAATTACTGCATGTTTTCATGTGCGCTTATTTGAGTGAATGGATACAATAATCCAGTTATGTATGTGGTGAACTACTGTATACGCAGAATTGAACCTAATGTGAGAATATTAGCAGAAGAGCAACACTTAACAGAGCAGCATTGTCTAAAATCAAATTTACAGAGGCTTAGCCAATGATTTATTCATTTCATCCTTTACAATGCACATTTATTGACTATCCTTTTCCAAATAGCAAGCGTGGAACGTTGTGAAATCTGTTAATGTATGCTCAAGAATGAGTAATGTGTGTGTGCATGTGATACATCATGCAGTGTCACTCTTACACAGCATCACTTGCATCCTTGTCTGCAGTTTTAACTTGACCTACATTTCCTGGGGAGTGCCGCCACATCGCATTAGCCGACTATAGTAGCAATGTTCTGATTCACCACAATCCTTTGAATCCCTCCAAACTGACCAGAAAAATGGGGTGCAGATACCCTTCATCCATCCCCAAAAACTAACATGACCTGCATTACCAAACATTAATTTAACGTTATGTGTTAAATAAAACTAAGGAATCAGAAGAGGGTTATCAACGAGGGAAGAGGAAGCGTGTGTTTGTTTGTGATTTGTAGCTCCGCCCACGCTAGCCACAATGGAGTAAACAGCCGCTTTAATGCCCTCTTTAAGCAGGTTGTGGCAAAAATCAAAACAAATTGCTGGATAAGCCAATGAGGTCACAGTGCATTTGTGGGATATCAGCTATTGGTGCGTCCGGGTTGAGTGTAACTGCAAAAGACAACACTGTCAAAGCCCAACCGTGACATCTGTAGCTTTGACGTCACGAGCACTGACAAATAGTGACACACAAACAGCACAGTGTTACTGATGATGATCACTTATAACGATTATCATTTAAAACATTTGCATAAGTCTCAACTAAGTGGTGGTGCATGGTGATAACCGGAGAGGTTCAGAGTAGGATTTTTGGTTAATCTCTTCTACAATAGGACCTCTTAGGCAGCACTGTACCGCTCACGATCAAAGCCAGAAACCATGGCAACCGAATATCATAAGCCAAAATAGGCTACCTCATCTGAAATGTTGGGAGAAGGAATTTTAAGCGGCCCCGTTCCAAATGTTAAGTCTGTTTAATCAAAAAACATGCGTCACTTCCATTGCTGAAGCTGCTGTGATTATCATAATCTTTCAAAAAAGATCAGTTTCTGAAAAGTCAAGCCTCAAATGAGTTACACCTAAAGAAAGAAGACTGAGGTACAGAACGTGATGTAACCTGCCTCGTACAATCCATGTCCGCTACGGAAAACAGCAGAATTGGAAAGAATTCAAGTGTCTTGTCCTTCTTTCACTGTGAAGGTCTTCATGATCTGAGAAAGTCATTGGTGCAAGTTTTGACTCTGCCTATAGATTAACATAGGCTGTGGCACTCTCAAAGCCTGAAAATTAAGTTTGCATGTGTGAGAAATAGTCTTTAAACCCCTTTTCTGAGGTCCTTTTGTCATTGGATCCCTCGTGACATAATGTTCCTGTGGCTCAAGTGGTAGAGCATTGCGTTAGCAGCACAAGGTTGTGGGTTCGATTCCCAGGGATCGGAAGTTAGGTAAAAAAATTTTTAGCCTGAATGCACTGTAAGTCACTTTGGATAAAAGCGTCTGCTAAATGCATACATTTAATTTTATTTATTTGAGGTATTATTTAACATTTACAAAACTGCTGGTTTCAATTTCTTTTGTTTTCTTAATTCTGAGTAAACGTGTGGTGGTCAGTTCAGTAGAGCTGTTTATGCAGAGTATGGAACTGTCAAACTGAGATGAGATTTTTTAGGGTGTGTATAGCACAAGGTGGATTTGCGCTAAGAGCCTTGAGTCTCTTTTTTAGGCACAGAGCACCCTCTGCTGACAGCAAGGAAGGTGTGTCCAGAGGGCCACTCCCTATTCTCTGGATAAAAAATAAATAAATAAAAATAATAAAATAATGCTCAAGCATCCCTGTGATCCTAAATAGGACAAATGATTAGGAGAATGTAAAGAAAAGGGAAAATAAAATAATAAAATAAAAATGTATGTACAAAAACATTATTCAATATTTAATTTAAATTATTTAATTTTGTAACGCTTGCATCCTGAAACAGGGTGCAGAATCCTTGTCAGCCTGCAAAGACCAAGCAGTTGTGAAAATGGATGAGAGAAAAAAAATGAATAAAGTAAAATAAAAAAAACTGCTTTTTAGAAATGTAATATTTATTTCAATCAATATTGCACATCCAGAAAACACTAATATCCAAAATTCTAATTCTTGTAGAGACATAAATCTCATAATGAGGTTAAAAAAGGGTAAAGGACAGTAAAGTTTATTTATTTGTTATTATTTTTTAATATTACCCATGGGGAAATGATTGGAATGATGAAGTGGAAACACGACCGGTAGCAATGTATTACGATCAACAAAGTAAGCAGCACTAGCAACCAGCTTCTTTTTACTGCATAAACTGAAGGATGGCTTTATAAAACTTGATAAAAGATGGTCAATTGAGAATGACTTTGACATTTATACAGCAGGGGGATGACATGTCTGTAAAATGCCTGTGGTATGCATGGGTGGAGGGTAAGTGCAGTGTATACATGACACACACAGTAAATGAAAGGGGAGCTAACCCAATGAATATTTAACTAATCCTTCCACTCCCTTCATCTGCATCAACATGTCTCTTAGTGCAGGCGCTGACTGACTCAGAAAAGCACACTGCCATCCTTCTCATATTTAAAAGATGTCTCAGATCTCTAGGCAGTGGCTGTGTCTGCTCTCTCAGCACCACTTTACTTCATGTCATGTCTTAAAAGGGCGATTATTGACAAAGGTCAATGGAAAAGCAAAAATGCACTTAAAAACACACAATTCAAACTGTAATTTGTATATTTAGCTTTGCTGAATGGAAACTTCTTGTCATTTAGTTAGCCTATTTTCCATGTAGAAATTTACAGAATTGGGGAAAAAAATATTTTAAAATGTATTTGTATTTATTAAGAATTTAAATACCCACCCCAGAATAGCCAAATTTTTGATTTTGCTAAATTAAACAAAAGAAAAATAAACACGTATGCTGATGAAAGCCAAAATATTAAATTTCATGGATGAATATTTATTGAGTAATTCACTATATTGTTGAGGGGGGTTGAAATGGCAATCTTCGCCTGAGATTCACAGACAAATTACAGGTGGATTAAAAATAACTTCAGAAATATGTCAGCATCCTTATGTTAGAGTTACACAAAGATTTGTAGGTATGTGTTAGTCAAATCTGTTGACTTTGGCCATAGTTGTTGCATTTTGTGCCAATAGTGTCAATTCAAAATTGGGGAAAGAGCACTTTTCATTTTTTTTTCTCCAAAATAATGTTCATCTTAATATAATTGTAGATTCTGTTTCCTAAGAATCTTTACTTTTAAAATCTTTATTTCTAAGCCCTTCTACAGTTTAATCCTATATTGAGATATCAGTGCAGCTCTATGTACATCTTGTTGTATGCTACCCATTTCTTAGTGGTCAAAAACAAAATGTGTTTTTTTTTTTTTTTTTTGGTTTATCTAGTCATCACTGTTGACATTGTCAAATACGCAAATAATAGCAGGGCTTAGGAATGTACAGTGCGATAAGTCAGATTATGACTGACCATGATTAATCATCAACTCTATAATGAACAGTGAGAAACGCAACATAAGATTGCCCAGGATCTCATTTACCTGGGTTTTAGGATTAGCATAGGCACTTAGACAGGTATGTTTAATTGTATGTTCCTGGAGTCATATGGACATTTCAATGTGAAAGTGAACCATGTAGGCCCCTAAAAATGAAAATGCTAAAAGAAAAGTTTGTTAAGACTCAATATCTAAAAGGGCATTAAGATATCTTAAAGTTTGAGTTACAGGCCTGCAAACTTGAAAAGTGCTCTTTCCCCATTTTCTTCACCTTTGGCACATAATGCAACAAACAAATTGTACTAACAGACCAATCTCGGTGTAAAAACAACATAAGGATGCTGATCTTTCTGAAGTCATTTGAGCAGGAGACCTCTGGTTGAGTTGACATGGAATGACCCATATGGAGTTTTCTTCAGCTTGTTCATCTGACATAACAGCTAATGCCTTGGAGATCCTGAGACAATAACAACCCATACAGTGATTAAGATCTGGTTCAGTCTAGTCTATCAACAGGACAATTAAGTTACCAAAAAAATAAAAATAGAAGTATATATATTATGTCATGAAATATTCACATAATCCTTTCACAATGACAATAACTTTGCAAATGGTGCCACCTGCTGTTCAAAATAAGGAATCACTTTAACACAATACAACACCACCATGGTATAACATACCATAAATCAATATGCATGCATTACACCAATATAGAAATCCATCAAAGCAGTCAGAACACATAATTAGCAGTGGTGGACGAAGTACACAAAACAAGTACAGTCAAGGCCAAAAGTTTTGGCAGTGACACAGATTTGTGTTTGATAAAGATTGCAGCTAAAGCTGTTGTTGTGTTCATTCACATTGTGAATTAGATTATTGTGTAGAACGTCAGATGCATTTGAAATAATTGCTAAAGGCAATTACACACACACACACACAAAATAAAATAAAACACTGACCAGCTTACATTAAAGGTGTAATGCTAACATTAGTCAGATAGCACTGAAAGCGAACATCCCACCCTCCTTGCAATTGCCGTCCAAAGCCACACCCCTGAACGCATTTATACTTACAGACCAGAATACCAGAGACAACATTACTACAATATGCTACATCAGCGGTTCCCAATTTCAGCCCATATTCCAAAGTGAAGTAAACCCCTGCTCGGGGAGAAGGGTGCAATGAACACGGTGTAAGGATCATATCAATCGGAACAGTTCATACACGTAGCTCAAGTACAAACTTTACAAAAATACAAAATTACAAACACAATTTGTCACTGCCAAAACCTATGACCATGACTGTATGAATACATGTACAGATAAGTACAGTAAAATATTATTCCAGTAAAAGTATGAGATACTTTTTTTATTTTTATTTTTCTTGAGTCAAAGTACTAAAGTAGTTGATTTTTTATGTACTTAAGTCAAAAGTACTGACTGATTGTTTATTTTTGTAATTTTATATAAGCTACTTATATAATTCAATATATGTACATGTATATAGTCATACTGTTAAAAATACCTTTTTTGCTATGGACTACATTGATAAGAGTGATGTAGAAGTATTCACTGTGAAGCTTACACTGCATGTACCTGAGAGAAAAAATGGATTGATCTAATTTTCAGCAGTATGAAAAAAAGTGTTGTTTTGCAGAACATCACATTTATATATGATATGAGAATAAAGCCTGTTGTTAGGGATTACATTAGGAAAATATAATTATATTTCCATAATGACAACAATTTTTTTTTTTTTTTTAAGTCTGTGGGGTAAAATGGGTATCACTTCCCACTATGGTAATTACTGTGGTTGTGTTTTGAGCATCACTATGGTAATTACTGTAGTTATGTTTTGAGCATTGTTTTTCCATCAAATGTAAACTATCTGAGCACAAGATAGATTAAATTGATTATGTTTTAAATATGGTTATTTTGCTTACAAAAACACATTATTTGCTATAGGAGACCTTTGTTCACCCCAGGATATAACAAATCGATGGTTTATTAATTAACAGCGTGAAGGCTGTATAATGTCTGTTGCATAATCCTACCGCTGCTGTCTGCACTTTAATGCTAATCAAGTAACAAAAGACAAAATATTGCATACTATTCTTGACTAAAGAACTTTTGTGACTTTCATAAGTGTAGCAGACCTCATCTGAATGATGACCAAAAGTTTACTGATGTTTTATTAAGTTTATTGCATCCTTTTTCAATCCAAAAATCTCACCATAAGAGCTAAACAAAACACAGCATGAGAAGTGCACATTAAACTGTCTCTCGGTAGCATTATCATCAACATACACCGAATTACAAAAAACACTTATTACAACTAACAATAAACAAATATATACAGATCTCATGCCCTTTCGAGGTGTGCTTAATAAACTGACAAACTTTAAATCTGAAGAACTGCATGCTTTCATGAC
Source organism: Carassius gibelio (assembly GCF_023724105.1). Taxonomy (NCBI): domain Eukaryota; kingdom Metazoa; phylum Chordata; class Actinopteri; order Cypriniformes; family Cyprinidae; genus Carassius; species Carassius gibelio. The sequence goes on from NC_068394.1 coordinate 13,854,596, forward strand.
CCATATAGCTCCATAGACTAGAAAACCAGTCAAAATAAGTGTCCCGACTTTGTCAAGATCTCATACATATTTAAACTTACAAAAAAATATTAAAATGTATACAAAAACTAATTATAAGATTAATTATAATAAGGTCTGTTACAATCAAGAAAGATTAATATGTATTTAATTTTGACAGTGAAGTGTTATTTTACATTTATTTCTGTACCTGAAAACTGTTAAACCTACCTAAAAAGCACCATTTAATATGCATCTAAGTTTTGTTGTTTTTATGTAGGCCTGCTGGATGTTAAATGGATCCAATCCATGTTCATCAGAAATTATTTGAAGATGCAGCATTATTAAAGTTTTTTTGTGTTTTTCGTTGGGTCAGGTGTTTTGAACATTGCTGATTTAAAACCTGATCAAAATAATATCTATTTTGATGTCAAAATTTCAAATAAGAGAGGAAGTGACAAATATCCTACACAGACATTTTTGTGGACATGCATTTTAGTGTGTTTAAACAGATCAAACTGTACATCAAATTTAGTTCACAAACAACTGACAGTTTTGACCTTTAAAAATATTTGACATTGGTGACTTACATTCCGTGCCATCTGTCACGCGTGCACTCAGGGGATTCCCAGTTCTCGTCAGACTTGTGAATTCATTTCACTTAAGACTTGCTCTGAATGGATCATTTGAATCAGTGGGTTGTTGACTCAAGAACAGCTGCAATTGGAATCGTTTGATGTGATTTGCGAACAGATGTAACAGGTTTATTGAAAACGATCAGTTCGTTCATGAATCCGAAAAGTGCACTTAAGTACAATAACAAAGACCTCGCTACAGTCCACCACTGCTTATTAGCAACCACAGAGATGGCACCTGGCAACCACCCACAACACAGTGTAGGGTATTCACTGCACTACAACTATCGACATATTCTAATTCTAATAGTTCCAATATCTTTGGACAAGTTTATTTATGATTTAATTTTTAACCATTTTAGATTATATATATATATATATATATATATATATATCGATCATTGAATACATTTTTATTTCTAGTTCAATAAATATAACTAAGCATAACTACAAACTATTACACTACCACTTTGGATCTAGTCCCTTAACAGGTCCCGTCAGAAGATATCGGTTATGTCTGGTAACCAAAACTGTATTAACTAAAAGTCTTCGATCATCCTGAGATAACAGATGGAACCAAGGAAGAGCAGAATTAAGTATTAAGAAATACAAAATTAAGATAATTAAGAATTAAGAGGGGGAAAAAAATTAGGAGGGTTTATTGATTTTGGTTTCATGTTTCAGTGCACAATCTTTGTCTGACCAGCACTCAGGCTCACCAAGGTTGCATTTACTAGATCAAAAAGACAGTAAAACATTAATATTTTTAAATATTATTACAATTTAAAAACAACTGGTTTCCATTTCAACATATAATTTATTCCTGTATTTAATTTATTCCACACTGTAACTGTTCTGCAGCTTTGAACAGCCAGTCTAACAGATACTTCCAGAGAATAATCAGGCATTAATCTTACATTCATCGTACAAGTTATTCCAACAAATAGCTCAAAGCAATCACGTAAATCCTATTAAAGTGGTGAATCCTCTTGTAGTTTTCAAGATTACCAGATAGTGGCAGTACTGGCTGATATGCAGGGGGAGGGGCTGACACAGTTAAAGATGACCTCAGGCTCCACTGCTAGACACATATAATCCACACTCGCCTTGCAAAAGTACAAGGCATTTACACTGGCTCCCAGCCACAAGATTTGGAAATGCATCTCCTGTAATGCACATCATCATAACCTCGCATAATAAAATGTTGATTTATTTGATGCACTAAGTTTCATCTTACTGACAACTGTCAGATGAAAAGGGTGTGTTCTCTACCTCAAAGTCAGCAATTATGTGTGCTGCAGCTTGTCAAGGTATCCAAGAAAACAAAGCAAACTGGTAGGTTAGGGGCAGGAAATAATAATGAAAATAAAATAAATTGGTGGAAAAAGACACACACACACACACATACAAAAAAACAACATCACAGGGGTGGAGGCTTGTCGTCATGTTAATGACACACACTGTACAGGGAAATTTACATCACAATTAAGCAGAACTAGACAAAAATCATGCTGTAAGAAAGAGAAACTGAATCTTCAGGCAAAAAAGGCCCCAATAATCCCCCTTTTTATCATATACAATTCATTTTTAATTTATAAGACTAAGAATTCCTGCCCAACGGTCTAAAGACGCACACTTTCAGTCTCCACTGAACACTCCACTGAGACTCCCCTCTATCTTACTTATAAATGGGGCCACCTCCAGCTAACTCCGACTCTTTTATTACATAAGACACCATCCTAGAGGAACAGGAAGATGCATTACTCAAATCTTCATGTCCCACAATGCCGTTCACTTTCACAGTAACCATGTTACACAATCTGGGCTCACATCTCTGCTGGGAAAAAATGCAAATCTCTTTTATTTTAGATTGAAAAATTATGCTATTTTAGCATCATTTACATGCTATTATAGGTTTTTATATTTGGAATTGATTTTTATATTTTAAATATTATTTTGTATTGAGTTTTTATTTTTGTATTTCCGGTTTAAATTTTAAATAGTAATCACATTAATTTATTTAGAGAATTACTGTTTTTGTAATTTCTAGTAACTTAATATTTCATTATTTTCTCAAATATTTTGTTTTTGTTCATTTTTATTTCAGTTTTAGTTATTTTAGTACATTAACAAACTAAATTAAATGAATGAGAAATGTTGTTTTGCCAACTAGATGAAAATAAGTTGCAGTTTATTTATAGGCTATATTTTCTTTTCTTTTATTTCAGTCAATGTTTATAATATTTTAAGTAATGAAGTGTTTTTTTGTTTGTTTGTTTGTTTTTTAGTTAACTATAATAACCCTGGCTTCACACAACAGTTACAGAACTACATATGTCAACAACTGCTGGGAAAAAAAGCACAGCTTTCTCAGACATTAGACTACAATGTTGAGGATGATTGAGTATTCTGTAAGTGTACAAACTCTTCAAACAACAACAAAACTGAATAAATACTGCATCAAGTAAATCATAAAACAATATGTTTGGCAATTGTGTCTGCGGTTTAAACACCCAGATTGCTGCACTGACAACAAATTATCCCTGCCTAGGTATTAGGGGAAAGCAAGAAAGAGGAAGTGGTTTCTGGACAACTGGACTATGGTGACATTCTGATGTGAAAGTATTGGAAGTCTGCAATTCACTCACTTAAAAGATATTACAAAAAAAACTGTGTATACAATTAAAACGGGCAATACAAATATTCTCACATTAAAGAAGATACAGCACATTGACACTGGGTCCAAAAAAATGCAATGTGATAAAACAGTCAAGTGTTTAATCCAAACTTTTACCGAAACAGCGTTGAGCCTGAAGTCATTTTTACAGTCACAATTTTTTTTTGTGTGTTCTGTGTAGCACCACTTACAGTAAAATATCACTGCAAATTTGTATTTTAAATGTTAAATATGTTTTACATGGCTTTGGATTAGATGGTGTAATACAAAAATCAATTACAATACAATAATTGTAATATGGAAGAGACTATAAAAGTGGTCAAAACCCGTAAGACTAATTTCGCCATAGCTTAACTGGAGATTTTGCTATGGGTTTTTATAATGCCGTTTTTCAATTTATAAGTATATCAAGGTATGTGGTAAAAATAAATTGACTGCAAAACTTTTTTTGGTAACTACAAATGAATATTCAGAATTTGAGTGTTTGTAGTTTATGTTGTAAAACAAAACATCCAAGTTATTGTTCTATAAAAAAAACAAAACAAAAGTGTATTTATTAGGACTGTCTCGATAACCACACTATCACAAGCAAACCACAGAGGTATAAAAGAACTTCAACGACTGCAATTTTTGCATGTTTTCTTTTTTCATAGGGTTTTGCCCTTCTCGTTTTACACTTTGTGAACATGTACTGAATATTAAATAAATAAGTAATGATAACATTATGTGTACCATGCTGATTTGTACAGAGGATTCATAGATTTGCACTTAACAAGCCTAAACAGACAATGAATGAGAGAGAAATCAACTGAGCATGTGCGATTAATTGCAAGTCGTATATATTTGTGAAAATAGGTTGTCATGTCCAACGAAAGCCAAATCTCTGTCTTAGCATCAACGCATTTGTCAGCTAAGTCTTCTAACATGGCTCTCAAAGTTAAAATGATTTCAACAGTGTTTTTCATTATGTCTCTCTTTGAATGAATATGTAGTTGAGTGAATGGTTTAAAGACTCACTCAAAAGACAGCCCCTAGCCGCCACCTTGTGGCCCAACAGTTTAACTGCACTAACTGACGGGGAAATATCAATAGACCATCTCTTGTCAAGTCGAATTCAAGGATCAGAACAAACTATTATACATATAGGCTAGCAAGAGCCTAATGCAAAGACAAATCTGAAAGCCTGGCACATTTTCAGTGCAGACTAATATAAGCGTCTGTGATTGGCCATTGCATTCGTAAGTGATTGGTTATAAGGGTCAACGCTACAAAAACACTAAAAATAACATAAGAAATGCGCAAAAAGCATCTAATATAGTGTGAGGGAATCAAAATGTAATTCCACGAATAGACACTTTTCATTAATGTTCACATTTCATTTTAATCCCTACAGCCGTAATTGATTGTTTCATTGTGCAGGGGCAATTATATATACATATATATAGATATATACACACACACACACACACACACATATATATATATATTAGGTATAAAAGGATACATGTATTCTTACTAGTGTTTGGCATGGCTGATTTTCGGCCAGTATTTGCCATTTTTTAAATATCGATATCTGCCGATAAGTTACACTGCATGCCCGATGTGTTCGAGGCGGGATGGCAGTGCCTGAGTACACAGTGCTCACACTCTCCCTCTTGTTCGCTGTCTTTGTAAACAGTTCTGTCTAATACATATAGAAGTCTGTCTTATAATCCGTCTTCATATTATTAGCAGGCTGAGAATAGCGTCGTGACTGGATAAGGACACTATCATCAGTCATATCCTCTCTACCTTACGCACACCACGCCCACTTAGATCAGATATCACATCACATCAACATGTCAGCCTGAGGGTTACCGAGGGTCATCGCTTTTGTCTTCAATAATTCGCGCCTAAAAACGCGTGGAAAATGCTGAGTGCGCCGCTTTCTCCTTCTTTCCAAAGCGCTCGGGCAGTTGCGCCCATAGACATCATTGCGCCCCTGAGGCGTCTGCCGTTGCTAAACAACCATGACGAGCTCCGTGACGTGCTCTCTCCATGAAGACACGGAAATTTCAGCAAAGGATAAATGGATTTGCAGCTCTAAAAATCGCTTGCAGTAGCTCTGCTACTAAATTTATTTCAAAATGGCAATCCATATACAGCTATGATCACCTGTTCCTTCATCTTGACTGAGCTTTCAACGTTGTTACGGGAAAGGATGAAGCTGATTGGTTAGTTCTTGTCACATGACCTGCGGTGCGCTTGTGGCTCTCTGAAAAGTTGAGATGTTTTTAACTCGATGCGGTGCGAACGTGCCTGGAAAAAACGAGTTGCTTCCATTATGAGCGCGCATACCGTGCGCCTACGTTGGAAATAACGAACTTGTGCGCGCAAAAGACATGCTATGTGAACGCCCCCTTACAATCCGCTAGCAGGCCTCAAAAAAACGCATTCCAAAAAACGCTAGGGCTGGGCTAAGGGAGCTTAAGCCCCGAATATTTTGTTACCTTGTCTTTCTCATAGAGCAAAACAATTAATCAGAAAAACAAATGTGAATAAGACTACAGCTGCCTCGATTTCCTAATCATGAGAAGTGCATATTACAGTTATATATATATATAGTGGGGCTCGAAAGTTTGGGCACCCTTTGCAGAATCTGTGCAGAATCTGTGAAAATGCAAGTAATTTTCAAAAAATAAGTCCCTTGAGTCCCTTCTGAACAGTTCTGAACAGTTAAACTGAGCAGCAGTCTTCAGAAAAATCTTTAAGGTCCTGCAGATTCTTCAGGTTTCCACCATCTTTGCATATTTGAACCCTTTCAAGCAGTGACTTTATGATTTTGAGATACATCTCATCACACTGAGGACATTTGACAGGCCTCAAAAACAAAGGTTCAAATGTTCACTGATGCTCCAGAAGGAAACAAGATGCTTTAAGAGCTAGGGGTGAAAACTTTTGAACACGATGAAGATGGCCAAATTTCTCTTATTTTGTTGAAATATAATTTTTTTCCATTTAGTTCTGCCCTACGTAAGCAACAGAAGATAATTGTATGTTTCCCGGTACACAAATTAAGTACAATTTACCTTGATCTTCAAATTCCAAAAGTTTTCACCCCCCAGCTCTTAATGCATCTTGTTTCCTTCTGGATCATTAGTGAATGTTTGAACCTTTTTTAATAGTTGTGTTTGAGTCCCTCAAAAGAAGCTGAAAAAAAAAAGATGCATCTCAAAATCATAAAGTCACTGCTTGAAAGGGTTCAAATATGCAAAGATGCTGGAAAACTGAAGAATCTGCAGGACCTTAAAGATTTTTTCTGAAGAACGCTGCTCAGTTTAACTGTTCAGAACAAACAAGGGACTCATGCACAACCATCACAAAACAGAAAGACAGCCGAGGATCATCAGGTAACAGAACACAGTATTAAGAACCAAGGGTTCCCAAACTTCTGAGTGGGGTTATTTTAATAATTTCAGCATGGACTAAATGTTAATATCTTGTATGTACAATATCTTACTCAGGACAGTACTAAATAAAATATAACATGCAGTATGATCTCTCTTATTTTTTGAAAATGACTCATTTTCACAGATTCTGCAAAGGGTGCCCAAACTTTCGAGAAATGTAACAAAGTTTAATGTTGTATGTAAACTGTGTTTGAGAGAGAGAGAGAGGTGTTCAGAGAGGAGTCTGTTGGATGTTTAGCTGTTATTTGTTTTATGGACTCAATGTTGAAAATGTAAAACATTTCAAACACGGTTGGCAGAAGTGAAAAATAAATTATTTTATGAAGTTACAATTTTGTTTGATTCCATGATCTATTTTACTGAACATGAGTACTTACAATGCATTATTTGAATTTACTGACAGTTACTTGTATCTTGTCTTTTAACTTTATTAAGATCAGATTCTGCAGGTAAAATTACAATAATAAGGTGACTTGACTTGGACTTGACTTGACTTGACATAGTTTGTGACTTGACTTGACTTGCCCAAGAAAAAAATACTTGGGACTTACTTGAGACTTGAAGGTTAAGACTTGAGACTTACTTGAGACTTGCACATGTGTGACTTGGTCCCATCTCTGAGATATATATATTGTCACGGGAGGAGCACAAGACAGACACAGTGGGCGTGGCGTCAGGCCTCAGAGAGGCTTTTATTAACAGAAATCATAAAACAAAGGGAATAAAAGTGGCCAAAGGGGGAAAGTGTCCAAAATAACAGGGAATCTGGTGTCCTCGTTGTGCTGCGGGGTTTGTGTGGGTCGGGCAGTGTTCACCGAGGAAGGGTCCAGGCAAGGGGCGGAGTCCGGCGGCCGCACGCGCTCCCCTCCTAGGTCCGGGGCGCGAGGGGCGGCGGCTTCTCCTAGCGGCCGCGTCTCTCTCATTGGCCGCGGCACTGGTAGGGGATGGACGGCCCGGCATCCTGGCCCGTCGGCCGTGTAAACGGGTGCGGTTCTCCTCCGGATCGCGGGTCCGGCAGCTCACGTCTTGGTGGCGCGGGAGTCCCTCAACGCTCCCTTCCTGGACCCACGAGGACACCAGCGTGCATGCACGGGGAAGAGACCGGTCTCCTGAGGAGAGGCGCGTTGGGCTTTTAAACAGCGGCGGTAATGAGGCTCCACTTCCTTCAGGTGTGCCCCATCACACGCCGCCAGCCCTGACTCATCCAGCGCCCCTCCTCTCACACACCCACTCCAGTCGGGAGCCTGGTGAAGGGCGGCGATTTAGGACGGGGTGCCGGTGATAATCAGGGAGGAGGCAGCTGACTCGTCACATTCCCCCTCCCAAGCGACATCCCCGTCATCAGGGCGCCGCCCACACGGGAGTGCTACCATCCTCAACCAGGCTCCAAACGGTCGGAGTGGGCGGGGCTTCCTCTCCGGGCGGTCCTCCCTCTCGCAGCGCACCAGAACAGGGACAGAGAAACCGGGTTTTAGTGACAGCCTCAACCAACCACAGGGTAAAATGACAATGGAAAAGTCACTTACCCCTTGTGTGGTTGGGAGGCTGTCCCCAGTTTTCCTCCGTCCCAGTCTGGGTTCTCACGAACGTTTGCAAGCGAGAGGGAGTGACGTCACCAGACGTTTCCCAACTGCGCTGTCTAGGCTCCGCCTTGCCCGCATTCTCCACCAGTGTCACGGGAGGAGCACAAGACAGACACAGTGGGCGTGGCGTCAGGCCTCAGAGAGGCTTTTATTAACAGAAATCATAAAACAAAGGGAATAAAAGTGGCCAAAGGGGGAAAGTGTCCAAAATAACAGGGAATCTGGTGTCCTCGTTGTGCTGCGGGGTTTGTGTGGGTCGGGCAGTGTTCACCGAGGAAGGGTCCAGGCAAGGGGCGGAGTCCGGCGGCCGCACGCGCTCCCCTCCTAGGTCCGGGGCGCGAGGGGCGGCGGCTTCTCCTAGCGGCCGCGTCTCTCTCATTGGCCGCGGCACTGGTAGGGGATGGACGGCCCGGCATCCTGGCCCGTCGGCCGTGTAAACGGGTGCGGTTCTCCTCCGGATCGCGGGTCCGGCAGCTCACGTCTTGGTGGCGCGGGAGTCCCTCAACGCTCCCTTCCTGGACCCACGAGGACACCAGCGTGCATGCACGGGGAAGAGACCGGTCTCCTGAGGAGAGGCGCGTTGGGCTTTTAAACAGCGGCGGTAATGAGGCTCCACTTCCTTCAGGTGTGCCCCATCACACGCCGCCAGCCCTGACTCATCCAGCGCCCCTCCTCTCACACACCCACTCCAGTCGGGAGCCTGGTGAAGGGCGGCGATTTAGGACGGGGTGCCGGTGATAATCAGGGAGGAGGCAGCTGACTCGTCACAATATATATATATATATATATATATATGCTATCGGCCCCCTTGATCTACAAGATATAGGCATCGGCAGTCAAAAAAAAAACTATATCGGTAGACCACTAATTCTTACCAAACCTTCAAGGTACAGACATCTTGGTTTGGTGCATGGGGCCTTAGAACAAATACAGACAATTCACCCCCAATCCAGAAGGGGAAGCTCACAGCAATGCAATGCTGTTTTATAACCGGCTGCCAGCAGAAGAACACTAAATGCCTTGAGTTGTGCACTTGAAAACAAAGCACACTAGACAGTGACCCTGTGCTGATTCTGAATTCGTCTCTCACAGCCTGACAAAGGAGTATACTTTAAAGGCTTGTGGACTCAACGTTTTGCGAAATGGAGTTTTGTACTCATCCTACCTCTCTCATTCGGCACAAACCCAAATAATCCAAAATATTTCCATATTTGCTATGTAACGTATCTGAATGCTATAGTATTATTTATTATGTACATTTTAGGCTTTGTACTTCAGTCGCGTTCCAACAGGGACACAGAGGCATTCGCGCTGTTGTTTTTTTTAAATATGTTTTTTATCACTGTATTTTGTACCAACTGCTCTGTCAAGTTAGCAATGCTGGAACTGATAGCTTTTGTTTGTGTGTGTGTGTGTTTACAAGTAGAAGGTGACTTATGAGGACATCACCCATGTCCCCATTTTTCAAAACGCTTATAAACCATACAGAATGAGGTTTTTTGAGAAAGTAAAAGTGCACAAAGTTTCCCTTGAGGGCTAGGGTTAGGTGTAAGCCCATAGAATATACAGTTTGTACAGTATAAAAACCATTACACCTTTGGGATGTCCCCACTTTTCACAAAAACAAACGTGTGTGAGTGTGTGTGTGTGTGTGTGTGTGTGTGTGTGCACGGGCGAAGGTGCGATCACTTCAACTGTTTCCTTAAACCAGCACAGTCAACTTTAAACACTTATTGTCTTATTAATAATACATCACTGTATAAAGGTCTGCTTTTATTTGTGTACACGCACAATGAAAACAAATCATTGTGCTTTGTAAAATAAAGAAAACAAATAGGATGACGCTTTCTGCTATTTGAGTTTCTTTTCTGTGAACAAATTAAGCCTGTCACAAAAATGTTAGGCTATGTTACGTGTCACACTGTTTTTTCTCTTGTTTATTGTTTATCTGTATACTAAATCAAATATATTTCAAGAATGTATTCCTTGTATGTATATATGTACTGCATATTTTATACCTACATATCACATAATGTAATAATATTTAGTATTTTCACATATAAGTGGGAATTGTTTTTAATTTTTACTACTGTCTATTCAAAATAAATAAATTTTCCCCCATTGTACCAAAATTATATTGAACTGTCACCCTTGAAACGAGGTACGTACCGAATCATGACATCTGCATATCGTTCCACCCCATTATGTATACATATATACATACAGTATTGTTCAAAATAATAGCAGTACAATGTGACTAACCAGAATAATCAAGGTTTTTAGTATATTTTTTATTGCTACGTGGCAAACAAGTTACCAGTAGGTTCAGTAGATTGTCAGAAAACAAACAAGACCCAGCATTCATGATATGCACGCTCTTAAGGCTGTGCAATTGGGCAATTAGTTGAAAGGGGTGTGTTCAAAAAAATAGCAGTGTCTACCTTTGACTGTACAAACTCAAAACTATTTTGTACAAACATTTTTTTTTTCTGGGATTTAGCAATCCTGTGAATCACTAAACTAATATTTAGTTGTATGACCACAGTTTTTTAAAACTGCTTGACATCTGTGTGGCATGGAGTCAACCAACTTGTGGCACCTCTCAGCTGTTATTCCACTCCATGATTCTTTAACAACATTCCACAATTCATTCACATTTCTTGGTTTTGCTTCAGAAACAGCATTTTTGATATCACCCCACAAGTTCTCAATTGGATTAAGGTCTGGAGATTGGGCTGGCCACTCCATAACATTAATTTTGTTGGTTTGGAACCAAGACTTTGCCCGTTTACTAGTGTGTTTTGGGTCATTGTCTTGTTGAAACAACCATTTCAAGGGCATGTCCTCTTCAGCATAGGGCAACATGACCTCTTCAAGTATTTTAACATATGCAAACTGATCCATGATCCCTGGTATGGGATAAATAGGCCCAACACCATAGTAGGAGAAACATGCCCATATCATGATGCTTGCACCTCCATGCTTCACTGTCTTCACTGTGTACTGTGGCTTGAATTCAGAGTTTGGGGGTCGTCTCACAAACTGCCTGTGGCCCTTGGACCCAAAAAGAACAATTTTACTCTCATCAGTCCACAAAATGTTCCTCCATTTCTCTTTAGGCCAGTTGATGTGTTCTTTGGCAAATTGTAACCTCTTCTGCACATGCCTTTTTTTTAACAGAGGGACTTTGCGGGGGATTCTTGAAAATAGATTAGCTTCACACAGACGTCTTCTAACTGTCACAGTACTTACAGGTAACTCCAGACTGTCTTTGATCATCCTGGAGGTGATCATTGGCTGAGCCTTTGCCATTCTGGTTATTCTTCTATCCATTTTGATGGTTGTCTTCCGTTTTCTTCCACGTCTCTCTGGTTTTGCTCTCCATTTTAAGGCATTGGAGATCATTTTAGCTGAACAGCCTATCATTTTTTGCACCTCTTTATAGGTTTTCCCCTCTCTAATCAACTTTTTAATCAAAGTACGCTGTTCTTCTGAACAATGTCTTGAACGACCCATTTTCCTCAGCTTTCAAATGCATGTTCAACAAGTGTTGGCTTCATCCTTAAATAGGGGCCACCTGATTCACACCTGTTTCTTAACAAAATTGATGACCTCAGTGATTGAATGCCACACTGCTATTTTTTTTAACACACCCCTTTCAACTAATTCAACTAATTGCCCAATTGCACAGCCTTAAGAGCGTGCATATCATGAATGCTGGGTCTCATTTGTTTTCTGAGAATCTACTGAACCTACTGGTAACTTGTTTGCCACGTAGCAATAAAGAAATATACGAAAAACCTTGATTATTCTGGTTAGTCACATTGTACTGCTATTATTTTGAACAATACTGTATATATATATACAGATACACACACACACACACACACACACACACAAAAAAATACACTTACAAAACCCAAATATTTGAATGGTAGTGTACATAGTATTTTCCAAAACTGATATCTTATTTAAGTCTTTACGGGGGGGGGGGTGATTTTAAAATAGTTCTGCTTGCAAAGTTACATGTTCGCTTGTAGAAGAAGTGAGTTCTTAGGCTAACTGTCCTTGAAATCAAGTATAATATGCAAATTCTAACAAAACAGTGACTTCACTGTACTGTGTAGTTTGTAAAGTAAAATAACTGCACAGTATTGTAATAGAACTGATTGTGTGTACAGATGCTTACCAGCAGAAAAGCAGAGGAGGTGACAGAAGGGAGGCCTATCCAGGCACTCGCCAAGGTCGCAATCCTACAGAAATACTAACAATCTGAAAAGAGAGAAGAGAAAGAGTTCTCATTATAACAGATAAAAATAAAAGAACAGTTAAAAGAAACAGAGCTGTGATGTCATTGACTGTGTGTGTCTTTAAACAGCATTTCCCTTTTTCAATTCCTCTACACATTTATACTTAAGTCTCTCTCCCCATAATTTTGCAATTTAAAGTCCAGAAATGAGCTTTAACACACTAAAGACAATAGATGTTCACAATCTACACACTCTGTGCATGTTAATTCCTGCATTCATACTTGCTTCAGACTTCCTTCAGTTTTATGTGAGCCAGTTATACCACACTTTGGTCTAATGGATGCAGTTCATCAATCCATTGTAAAAATGCATGGTTTGAGCAAGGCAGTGGTTGACAGATTTCTGGTAATTATGTTCTTAATATTCAAGGTGAGTTTTGCCCCTTCTTCGTGTACTGTAGCTAATGCCTGTAGGCTGTAAAACTGCCCCGGTGGTAAAGTGCTGGGAGGTGCTCTGGCCACTTCCTCTTGTGCAACACTTCCTCCCATTCACAGCAGACTTCAGCTTTCCATTGTGCTTGCTGGCTTCACCCTCACCTCAAGTCAGTGTAAACCATTTAATGCTATTTTTTTTACAACCTGAAACCCTCAAAACGTTGGTACATAACGCTTCTGCATCGTTTGTGCTATGAACATGAATAATGCCTCAAATCATGAAACTTGTTCAGGAGGGTGTTAACATTATTATTATTATGATTATTATTATTATTATTATCTTTGTTTTATTAGATTTTTGCATGGCAGATGGAAAAAACATACCAACCACCAAGAAAAAAACTAGGGTTGTCCCTGATATTTTTTAGCCGACTAGTAGTAGCCATTAGTTGAATAATTGCTCATCAATTATTAATTTAAGTATGAGCCTTTAATAGCCTATAATAAGGGGTGCTCCGATCACGATCGGCCGATCGTTAATGCGCATCTCATCAGTAAAGCCGGTTCTCTAATCAGCGGTTAATTCCATCTGGTGCATGATTTCACATAGAGCAGCTTTTACTACACAGAGCCGTTGTTAACTGAGAAGATGCACCAAAAAACGCTGAAAATGAAGTGGATTTGCGCATCTTCTCTATTAACAACGGCTCTGTGTAGTAACAGCTGCTCTATGTGAAATCACGCACCTGATGGAATTAACCGCTGATTAGAGAACCGTCTTTATTGACGAGATGCGCATAACGATCGGCCGATCATGATCGGAGCACCCCTACCTATAATAGCATATTCTGCGCACAAGCACTGAAAATAGTACCATATTCAATTCCATAGGTTATTCTCGAATGTCTGAATTACTTTGCAAAAGCTCTAAAAGAATACATTTTAAAAAATTAAGTTTCTTCCTAATGATCCTTAGTTCCTCTTGAAAGTTTTTATTCATAATATTTATTAATATAGCTATAATGCAATGTTGCATGAACTTGCAATTCAGTTATAGTTCATCAGGACAATACAGTCAACCAATGCTAAATTAATCAAAAACAACTTGCTTCATGCCATATTTGTATACTTAATGTAGTTTACACAAAAATGAAAATTGTCATCATTTACTCACCCTCATGCCATTCTAAATAAGATTTTAATCTTTGAAACAAAATACAAATAGTTCTGTCCCTCTATTCATACAGGGAAAAAAAAAACCTATACAGGTTTTTGACTGACTTGAAGACTAGTGAAAGATTCTTTCATTAAACTTTCATTGTTGAGTTAGTTTCTCTCAATCTGGATCAATTCTGAGCAGTGTGAAAATAAGCATATTTGATCCAACTATGAAGAAGAATATGCCTGACCAGCTATGCTGTATGACGCAACTGCAAATTGGTTCATTGGTCAACCAAACAATTTTACAAAATGGAACTCAGTTTAGATAAAGATACAGTCTCCGATTAGCTGGCATTGCTGTGGTGCTTTATATTTTGCCAACAAACCAGCATTACAGGATATAACACGATTATATCACATGTAGACAGAGAGATGAATATCGGAGGAAAGAAGCCCTCGGAGCAGCAGAGGAAGTTTTTATCTAACAGCTCCAAATCTGGTCTCTAGAGACTACATATACGACTTTCTCTGCTACAGTCACTACAAAGAAAAATACAGTCCAGTCCAGTCAATAATGCAGATCCTTCATTTAGTCCTGCATTAAACAAAAAACATAATTCTCTCCTAAGTAGGCACAGACAAACCAATGAGGGGGAGGCGTTTTTTATTATTTATAATGAAATTAGGGATGTCAACGATTAATCGATGATCGATTAATTGTCGATAAGAGATGCAATCGATTAAGGCTATCGATGGTCGGTTAACCGATTCAATGTTGGGCTGCGTGCGGCTCATGCGAACTCAACACGTGCGAGCGGCTGTGAGTGACGGTGACGATATATAAAAGCATCATCATTCATTCACAATGTACAAATTAAGCTTTTAATGTGATTTAAACTTTAAAGTACATTAAAATAGAAACAACATAAAAGTTCTTCAACATTAAATGCAATAGAAATGTAGTTACTAATCATTTCATCAGATAACTGTTTTATATCGTGCGCTTTGCAGGGCTGCGGGACACAGTGACAGGACAGGTAGTCTATTCATTCCTACAACTTGTTAATTCATTCCTACGAATTATTAATGTGGCAATTGTCCATGTTTCATTAATTTTGTTCCCTAAATAACCCATGATTTAAGTGAAATAAGGGAACAAATTAATAAATCGAACGAATTCTTAATTCATGAAATCTTTCATTTCCCTTCCCATGTTTACCACAGTAAGAGATGCGAAAACAGTTATTAAAAGCGAAAGATAATAAAATAAACCTGGGAAATTAGAGGGTTAGACTATGAAGATTTAGGAAAAGAAACAATGCCTAAATATACTGAATTTGTGGAAATTCGTGACCAACCGGCAAACCAGAACAAAGCCGCGTAAATGAAGACTATGGGGTCCAAAAGCATGGTCGCGATCTAACATTTTCCAGTTAACCTATTATTCCTCTAATAAACAAAGCTTTTATACCACACTTGTCATAATCAGATCTTATCATTTCTAAATAAATAATTGCTGGATTCAAAACAGCGATTAATAGGCGCTGTGACCGACACATTCCTGGAGCATTCAGTTTAAATAGACCGTAGTATACCGGTCCACTCTGCTGTTATGCCAAGGACGTTTTTGCTCATATGAAGAGGATCATCTTTTCCGTCTATATGCGAATGCGTGTTAAGTACAAGCCTAGTTTACATTATAAATAATAGTTTAACATTCAAATACATTGCGAATATGGAAACATTTCGATTTGTGCCGAATGAGACATGAGCAATAACCTCCAAATAAATCTAGCCAAAGCCGCGCTCGCTCATCCTCGTCTGCACGCATGCACTGTCACGATCTAATGCGCTGTATGCCGGATTTTTTAAAATCTGACATTTTCTAGGACAGAATCCAGCAGGATCAAATTAATGTGAGCAACTGTGTTTTGGTGCAGCAGCGCCGATGTAGTTCACTTAATGTGCAGCGCAGTCACACGCGCTCCACATTTCGGATAATTTTATACAATAATGTCAGTTGAAAACATTGCAATTGTGCTTTAAAATACAACAACGAGCAGCACAAAACCATTTAAAGAGGCGCGTTCAGCGTTCTCCGTGCGGGATTGGAAACTGTCAACAAAGTAAAATGACCTCAAAAGTATGGCGCGCTCTCTTCATTTTATCAAATGATCATAATCGCATCTATTCATTTTATAATCCTGCTACTAGCATTTTATTCAGACTAAAACCTCTTTAATTCAAGTGAGAAAGCGTTTTGTGTGTGTGTGTGGCTTTTGCACATCCTGTCATACCGCTGACTGCGTGCCTGCAATAGAGATGTTCCGATACCCTTTTTCTCTTCCCGATACCGATTCCGATACCTGGGCTCAGGGTATCGGCCGATACCGAGTACTGATCCGATACCTGGGTGTATATCTGTATATACAGCTGTATATACTACTAGCCCTGTGTAAATTGCTAGAATTTTTTTATGGTGTGCTTCAGACAGATCCCTCAATAAAACATGAACAAATACATGGTGAACTACTGTATTTATTACAGTATTTTTATTATCTAACATGAATTTGACAGTATTATTTATTTTCTTATGCAAAAAAGAACTTCAAATGCAGCCAAAAATCTAACACCGCAAACTAAAAAAGGTATTTAAGTTTTACAATATAACTGTATAAAAAAACTGCAACAAAAAAGATCTATTAATCAGATAATCTCTTTACAACAAAACAAGTAAAAAACAAGCAACCATCTAGGCATAATTATTATTATTATAGAGACGTATTATTATTACTGTAGGCTACAACAGTAGCTTTATATATTGTCAATTTACTCATGTAAACCAAACATTTATTTTAATGGGCTGCCATGAAGATCTTTGAGTGTCTGTGTTTATGATATGACAGTATTCTCAAATGAAACGGTAAATTCTCATGAAGTGACGGTTTATGCGTTCGTGTCCTCATGACACACAGCAGAGACTACAAAACAGCGAGCTCTCGCGCATCTGTGCCAGTCACCCACAGAGATGTAGATTTTGCGGGAGTAATATTTAAATAGTATTTTGCAGTTTAATATTCACAGACACTAGTATATATTCGGCTACTGTCTGGAGCCCTGCGCTTTGACTTACACGGAAGCGACTGAACGCAGCTGCCGGTACTGAATATACTCGAGAGTCTGTAACTACCGGTACTACAGAGACATACTGCTAACCACTGATCTATAATATAGTAGCGGCTTCACTGTGTTTTGGCAGTTTAGAATGTGATGAGTGATCCAGTCATATATAGATAAGGGCTGCTAACGCGTTTTCATTTCTTCTTCGCTGCTCTAAACAGGGGTTGCTTGTGGCAACACAGCACAACTTCCTGTGTTTTCAATGCATTTTGAGCAGCGAAGAAGAACCGTGCAGCGGTTAGGCAAAGCTTGCGGTCATAACTAGGTCTTTTTTAAGAAAATGGTATCGGATCGGTATATGGGTTCATGTACTCGCCGATGCCGATGCCAGAATTTGTTGTGGTATCGGAGATATTTCCGATACTAGTATCGGAATCGGAACAACTCTAGCCTGCAATAGACGCATTTTGCAGTATTATGGTTAACGATTAATCGATTAATTGATCGTTAATTTAAACGACGATCGATCATGGAAATAATCGAAATTTGACATCCCTAAATGAAATAATACATTAATATGCATAAATAAAATTAAAATAAATATTTAGTATTCACTATTATTCTATATTTCATAATAGTAAATACATTTCATTATATTTTACATTTCAGATGTAAAATTACAGTTTTTAAATGAATGGCTGTCTTAATGTATTCATTTTCAAACAATAAACCAAACTTTTGGTTTGGAAAAGATGCGGCTTGCCCTTAAATCTTCTCTTTTGTTGAGATGAGCTCCTCGTTACAAGTATGGGAGGATGGTTGGCGCATGCAACATTCCCAAATGCATGTTAAAGTGACATAATCAGACCACATGCAGAGATGGAGTATGCGGGGAGCAGCATTTACTGTGAACAGAGCTGTTGCTCACATATAAGAACACAGTGCCATGCTTCACTTTCAAACACATCACATATTTAACCACATCCTTTGTGATTTGATCATCACACTAAGCCATTTCACTATGTTGATTTTATTTCAATTAATTGTGTAGCCTTATTAAAGTGCCTGAAAACTCTAGGATGTAGATGAACCGCTCATGATTTTCATGCACGGATCGGTAGAAGAGTCCACAAGGCTTTATCTTTTTAACATGCCAAGTTGGCACATTGGGTGTGTTGGTTAAGTTTAGTGGGCCTGTGCTTTTTAGAAACACAGTCTATCCTAACAAGTTAATTTGATCTAATCCACCTGATAGGATCTTGATAAGATTCAAAAAGATGCCTTATTATGAACTATTCAGCGAATGCAGAGCGGACAAAATGACACTTTGAAAAGGCTTTGTTTAAGTTGCAAAAAGCTGGAGACACAATTGAATGCTCAACTAAGTTTAACAAGCCTGTTGATATTAACTGGCCTAAATTGTAACAGATAAGCAAGGCATCCAGCACAGTCCAAATATTATCCGACATCTGTTCAGAATTCCTAACAATGTTGAAGTAGAACAGCAGCAAACACCAGAGCTGCAGTCACTGCAATTAGCAGAGCAGTGAAAAATGCTGAAGTGCAATCAGACTATCAGCTGGCCATTGTGTCGATGCTGTTAGAGCATGCTGTAATCTGCAGGAGAACAAGTAAAACTGCAGTATGTTGTATCCTCATAAAGAATATTTAGTCAACAGAAAAATATTGGGGGAAAATATAAGCAGCCAAAGAATACATATATACAGAATCTGCAAAACCTAAGTGCTTACTCCAAAACATATGCCACCACATTTGCTCACCATCCACTTTGTTACAGAAAAATACATTTTATTCCTCTACATATCTGTATTTTTCTATAAACCTTCCCCTAAACCTATAGCCATTACTCAAAACTTTCTGTATTTTCATCATTATGTATGATTTAGAAGCTTGTTGCCTAATTTTCCCATTCGGTTAGAATTTACTGGTATTATACATGTGGGGACATTTGTTCACACACACAGCCTCTGAATATGCATTATATTTTCTGATTGAACTGTTACTGTATACATAGAATATAAAGGGTGTGTCAACTGTACCCACTTTACCACCTTGTACATTTCACAAAATGTTATCCTTTGTTATGCTATCATATTAGAAAATAAATCCAGTAATAACAGATATTTTGAAATATCAAAAATATAATTTTTAAACAAAATTTGCATAGCATGTGTGTAAATGTGATTTTTAAACTACATCTCAACCGTAGTCCACTGACATACATGTTTCTCTAGATTGTGCAAAGACCTTGCATGGCACAATATAAAATGTGTCTACTCTTAGAACAAAGAGAAACATTTGAAATAATATATGTTAAGTTTAACAGTCATAGCAGGATAATAAGCTATTCATTGTGGAAGGGACATGGTGAAATGAAAATTTTATCTTGTATAAAAAAAAATAAAAAATAAAAATAAAACCTTTCGCAGATATCTTTGGAGTGGAAAATTTGCCTTTCAAATTTTCCAGGAACAAAGAGAATGCTATTTACAATTAAGTATACATGTAAATATTAACTATTTACAAATAATTTATTTTACAATCTTTTTTTGTCATATGAATTTAGATTTTAAGTAGGGTGGAAAAATCGATGTATATCGTAAATCAGATTTTTTTTTTTTTTTAGGCAATATCACCCAGCCCAAGTATGTGGAAAATAATGTTTTTTTTTTAATTATCTTAAACCACCAATAATAGGTTACTTAATAAATAGATGCCATTAAAAAAAATAAAATATACCAAATTAATGTTGTTTCTACATTAATTTGGAAATTCAATGTAAAATTATGAAAATATAACAATGTGCGATTTATCAAAATTAATTACAGAAAACAGAGATAATTTTTTTTTAAATGACAGCACTAGTTAAATTACAGACAGATCCACAGACTGACAGATTTGATAATGTCACATTAAAAAGTGAAAATGCATGCAAATAGCATTCTAAACACCGACCACACCAAATACAATTCTCTTTTTTCCCCTCATCTGAGTCTCAGTGTTATGCCAGCATAATAAATCATCTCCATTATTGCATAAGCTCATTCCTGTGGATGAGTTTATAATCATCATCACCTGATCAAGCCTGTCAATGCTGAGTTACTATGGCAGCTGCTAAGATTCTGACGCACTGAAAGCCTCATTTGAATTCAGAACTGAGAAACACGGAACATAGTACTTGGAACGTCACCAAGGCAACAGCTCGGAAAAGCCATGCTGTGAGGGGCTGGAGCTCTTGGAGAGGACGGGAATCACGAAGCCCTTTATTCAAAACAGTTAAGCTAATCACTCTGGAAATGGACAGGCTTACATGAGAATCAAGAAGCTTGTAAACGTTACTGAGTGGGTGCAGCAGGAGGCAATTTATTAGCATGAAACTGGGTTGGCAAAGTGACAATATAATTAGTAGTTTTTGCAAAGGCAAGCATCTCTATTCCTCATAGAGTTAGGGGGTTGTTCTAAATCTTTACAGTCAAACTTTGGTACACAAATCACTTAGCACTATGCTAGAAACATCAATAAAATCATATGGAGGTACAATTAAATCAGTTTAATTTACAATTTTCATGTGGTGTACGATAAATCAAGTGAATCAAAACTCATACATGATACTTACACTCTTAAAAAAAGGTTATTTTATGGTTCTTTGGCAGGGCGTATGGTTCCATGAAGAACCTATAATATCCAAAGAACCTTTCCATTGCACAAAAGGTTCCTTGTAGCACAGAAAGGTTCTTAAGACTATCTAATGGTTCTTCACACTCATGTTGTTCATATTTTTGTTTCTGGAAAGTGAGATTAAGTGAGCTCAATTGTCCTGTCTGGTCCTGAACTCATTCCAGATTAATTTTCTATTAGTTGCATTCAATTATAGTGTAATAAAAAAGTATTCATTTTAAGTTACATAAATAGTGTTGTGGTGTTTATCAATTAAAAAAGACCAGTAGATCCTTTTATATCGATTATCCATTTTAATGCCGTTTTGCATGACTCAAAAAAAATTCTTAGGCTTGTTAAGTTTAGTACATAAAAAAACACTGCAATCATGTTTTAAAATGAAATAAAAAAGCAGAGTGATACAAAATCTTAAAATATAAAAGTGCCACTTTGTCCCACTATCCGATTTGCACCAATGAATTGGTCACAAAATGAGTTTAAAATTCAAGATTTAATGAAGATTTAACGTGATATTAAGTTTTTTATGTAGTGTTCTTATTCTAGAGGTTTATTTATGCAAATGCTGCATGACTTTGACGTGTTTTAAGGCGGGCATACACTGTGCAATTTCTGTGCGATTTCGGCAAGGTACCAACTCACACTGTATGAGTAGATCGCATGCGATGTAAAGCCAAAGCTC
Organism: Carassius gibelio; assembly: GCF_023724105.1. NCBI lineage: Eukaryota > Metazoa > Chordata > Actinopteri > Cypriniformes > Cyprinidae > Carassius > Carassius gibelio. The sequence goes on from NC_068394.1 coordinate 13,876,280, forward strand.
ACGATTTTTGTGCGCTCACTGTACTGTCCGATTGGCGAGTTGACTGCTCACACTATACGTGGGGAATCAACCGAATCAACACATAGGATCCCTCAGAACCTGGATGTTTGTGGCTGTTTCAGAATAAACATGCTTTCCCGGGATAAACACACTGCTTTGGGATATGCACAATTCTGTGTGCTGAAACGTCCCAAAAAAGAAAAAAAGAAAAAAAAATAGGTGTCTGCGTATATAGACGCACAGGTGGCTGGGAAGATGTGGCCAATATGGTCAATCTATTTTGCCACGTGAACTGGAGGTAAGCAGCCGTTTTTTCCCCGCTTTTATTTTTCTTTGCCATAACCCCACAAGTTATCCCTCCACCACTTCAGTCCACACTACACGCCGTGTCAAGTGTCACCATGGTTTCGTTTATGATTTCACCCATGCGCAGTGAGGGAAACGCGGAAAATCGGTTCGTAGCCCTGCTTCAATAGCGCGATACCTCACGAGAGGCGACCAAAATTTCTGACATGTCAGAAATCCATCCGACCAACTGATTGCCGGTCGGGAGAGGCTTATCGCCTCTCGTTTCCCCTTGTACACAGCGCGAAAACTGCACGACAAACGACGCACGAAAATGATGAAATCCGACCCGAAAAAGAGTCGCACGAGTCAAAATTCGGCTCAAAATCGGATGAAAATCGCAAAATGAACGCCCGGCCGGGCGTGAGTGCTGAATACTGGAGTCTCGTTCAAACTCTGGAGGAAAAAGGGTGACAACACCAACTGACAAACATCTCTTGCTGCTGTTTTCACTGCTTTCAGGTGAGTTAAGTACCTAAAATCACACAAATATCACATACAACTGTTTCTTTTAGATATTTACTTAACAGAAAACTCTGAAATAGTCCGTTAGCATCTCAACTGTTTTTAGGCAAGGTAAGCTATCTCTTCAGCTTGAACTCTTTTTAATGAAGTTTTCAGCTTTTAATCATATATTTATGTGTAGATGAGAGGTTTTGATAGATTTGTGAAGAGTTTGCTGTCAGTTTGTAAACGGTTTATTGAAAATTGTCTAATTGACATTTATAAGGAGCACGAATTAACTGAATCTAACGTTAGTTCAAACTTGTCAAAGTTTCTGAAGGAAGCTGCTGACAGAAATTAAGGAAACACAGGTTAGCCGAGAACGCTCTTTAAAAATGTTCATATGCATTTTCTCACAACATATTTTTTTAGATCACCATGCATCTGTTATATTACAGATATTTTAGGAAGGTTCTGACATCCAAAGCAGAGTCACACAAATCATTAATGTTAATTCTGTTATTTTAAAAAACTGGTTTGTGTGTGTTGGCTTATATATGTATATTATAATATTTTACTTCTGCTCTAGCTTGCTCCCTTTAAAATAAACCTGCCTGTATACTAAATATTGTTGGCTCTGTGATAAATGGCATGTTATGTTTCTAGATTGTTTTATGATAATGGCAATTCAGCAGAGTTGGAGCAGACCTCCTGTCAGACAACATCTCTTAGGTGCTATGAACCATATGACTAGTAATTAAATCCTCAAATTCTGTATAAAATTTTGAACGTTTTTTAACATGTTTTTTTTCTGCTCACCCAAGTCTTCTGCTCACTGCATTTATTTGATTAAAAATACAGTAAAAAAAGAAATATTGTAAAATATTATTACAATTTAAAATATCTAAGAAATCAGTGTCACACAGTCCTTCAGTAATCATTACGGCTGTGGAGTAATTATATAAAAATTCAGCTTTTTATCACAGGAATAAAATTAAAATTTACAGTATATTTAAATAAACAACAGTTCTTTTAATTTGTGATTATATTTTACAATAACACAATTTTCACTGTATTCATGATCAAATGAATGCAGACTTTAGTTGCCAAATTTGTATTTGTTTGTTTGTTTTTCAAAAACATAGTAATATTTCCAACATTTTGACAGGTATTTTGTGTGCAAAATCTAGGACACTGCAGCATCACCTATTGGCACAGTGCCTAAAACTGTTCCCTCAAGATTCTGGTCTATCTAAACTACTGGGATCAACTACTGTTAATGCTAGATTTTCAAAAATATGTGAAGATCACAATATGAACTTTGTTGCAGTTAACTTGCATGACAATATTGTAAGAATGAATAATTAGTTGCATGCCGGGCTGTTATGGGACATCAACTAGGTTTTCAAGACTGTAAACATGATGCTGGATGAAACGGACTGTGACTGGTTGCTTTACATGTCTGTCATACACCCTCTTGGGCAGTCCTAAGCCAATGAAACCTGCCTGGTCCAGACCTTCTGCCGCCTGGCTATGCAAGACTAAATGAAAAGGTAACATGCAAAAAAAAAATAGGGGGACTTTAACTTTAACCAAACCACCAAGAATACATGGTGCGGTGCGGCACTTGCAACTAAACAAGAAAAACGAAAAACTAAACAAGAAAAAAAAAATACTCATAAATAAAAAAGAAAAAAGAAAGAATGCTGTTCTAAAGATAAGTATGTTCCTTATTATTTAGTTTTATTGCTAGTTACAATAGAGAGAGGACACTGCTGGGCTATTAGTGCAACAGATTTCTTTTTTTCTAAAAACATGATTCTGTTCAGTGTAATCCATAAAAAAATGTTACCAAAAATCAGGAAGCTGAAATCATTTGCAAAAATAGTTTTCCCTCTTTTTGTCTGCAATTCTGAGAACAACAATATACAGATGATATTTGCAATCACATGTATATGAACTGGAAATGAAAAATCATGGTATAATTTTTTTTTTCTAAAAAGCATCATTGGCACTGGCTTGTCATAATTTATTCAAACAAATACTTTCTTTAACACAGAAATTCATGTTGTTAAATAGAAGAAAACCATGTTATCTACTGATAAAAAGCCACTTCCTTTCAGAATCGGAAATGAGAAATAGATCAGTCTGATTGTTAAATGAAACATTCACTCATCATCAACCGATTTATTGAAAAGATCTGATTCAAAAGAATGACCTGTTTACAATTTGAACTTGTAATAAAAGCCTGGACAGATGTCAAAATTTGTGATAGGGCATATATATTTTTTTTAAGGCAGATACACTTTTAGGGTGCATACTTTTAGTGTGACATTTGTGTCCAATGTTTGAAAGGTCCAATCCTTGTTAATTATAGCTGCATGGAAAAGAGCAACCAGTACATTACATATTTTTTTTCCTACTGCCCCACAGTAGAAATAGTCATACCAGTTTGGAAGAGTTAATGATTACAAAAATGTGTATATTTGGTGAACCGTCCCTCTAAAAGCAGAAAGTACACACAACTACACAGCCCTAAGCCTAGGCTAACGGTAGGCATTTATTTACTCAAGACAGACCTTGTCTAGTAGACAACAAATACAGAGGAATCTGAGTGCAGTGGGTGGTTGAGTCATCTAACGACATTCCTTATTGCCTCAAAATTACTCTCTTTACCCCCGACACTGTCTGTTTGTCTCGACCCACACTAAAACAGTATGGGGAGATGGTTACTATTAGTGTAGATAAAATTGAGGAGGTCAATGAGACCGCAGCATGGGATAGAGGCAAGTCGACATAGCATAAATGAGCACAGCTGGCACCTGACAAAAGCAAGAGTTAATAAGTCTCTCTCATGCACGGTATCCATAACTGACTAGTAGTATTTTACAAAATAAAGAGCCCCTTTTAAAAAACGATACTCTATTTTTATTACACATAATGCTGAGGTTTAATTAATTTTATATATATATATATATATATATATATATATATATATATATATATATATATATATATATATATATATATAAATATAGGGCTGAAACGATTCCTCGAGTAACTCAATTACAAAAAATGATCGAGGCAAATTCCTCTGCCTCAAAGCCTCTTTTAATTTATTTTAAATCTCGTCACGTTCTTTCGCAATGGTTTTTTTAATGTGACACAACGCGTTTACGTCACCCACAAAGCGGAAGGAGACACAAGCGCTGCGTCCGAAATAGCATACTGCAAGGAGTCAGCAGTGTTTTGATTTGAGGGCGCGGGCAAATGTAAAGAGAATGTAGTGGCATGTGTCCATTGCAAGATAGAGCTGGAATACCACAACTAGGGCCCTATGATTTCCATGATGCAGGAAACGTCAAAAATAGGTCATTGCACTTACATCAAATCACGATATGGACTAATATCTGTAAATATTAAGCCGGAACAGTCTATTTAAATATGAATCCTGTGTGTCTCTGTTAATGAATGGAGCAGAAGCGCGACTTCCTTTAATCACACACACTGAAGCGCGCTTGATGCTGGCTGTGATTTCAGCGTCTGCTGTCTCACTAAATAAGGACGTGAACACATGAACAACATCTCCAGAACTGCTCTGACAGTCACTTCATGAGCATTTGTCCGTTTGATTTGAGTAAAACTAGCGTCACATCACACACAGAACTGTAAATGTATGTCAATTCGTCAAAATAAAAGTCCTGTTTACTTTAAAGACAAGCATTTGCCAGAGATGTATTACTATTGTTCAGCTGAATGTACATAGCCTACTGCAAAAAAAATTAAATCCCCTTTGTTTACCAAAAAGTTAAGTTTGCTTAATTTTCAATAATTAAAAGATAAATGTGTTTAATGTGTATCTCAGAAAATGCTTTATTTAAAACCCCAACTGAATGCACTTAAATGCACTTAATTCATCCGTCAACTTTATTGTCATTGTTCACAGTACAAGTTACAGACAAACAATGGGTAGTAATTAAATGTTTATTTTTGATGTATGCATTGCATTCTATGCATTTAAAAAATAAAAATATTATATTTCGATGAAATTTTTGGTAGAATACTCAATTACTAAAATATTTGATAGCTACAGCTCTAATATATATATATATTTCAGATTTCAAAAAAACATGATTGCATGCCTCAAACCCTAAAACCGTGTGAATTACATGATGTATGTTGTCGTTCTGAACCTTTAGGTGCTTTGTTGGTATTAATCCAGAGAGAGGAACAAAGAAGTTGAAAGGATTGAAAACAAAAGGGGAAATGGTGCAGAAGAAACCGGTTGAAGTGAACCCACATGTTGTCACCCTTTTAAAGTGATGGATTTTCAGTGGTATTTCTGAAATGTACTGTAAGTACACATCCCAATATCTTTTTTCTTTTATTATTCTCTCTTATTTGATTGTACCTGTTATCCCTTTTTCTGTCTCTGAATCTGTCATCCCTCTATCTGTTTCTGACTGTATTATTATGGGCTGTAATATATCTTATATATTGTTCTCTTTGTTCTTTTTAATATTTCTAGCCACCCTTTGGATCTAGGGATGGAACAGCATCTGGAGCTGAACTTTTCTCCTTTTTTTGATCCAAAGTTTTGCTGGACACACTTGGGGTCTTGTTGTTGGGCATGTAAGACTAATCAATCTTTGTGGTTTTTACAAATGTTTAATTATGACCTGTTTATGAAGTGTAAATTTGTATTTATTTTTTTTATTTGTATTTATTCATTTATTTTATTTTTGGTTAAATAACAGGTGAATTAATTTCTGCATCAAACAACACTTTATGCAGTTAAATGGTGTTTAAAGCTTATGCAGTTATTGAATAGTTAAAATGTAAAATTGACCTGCCAGACATTAATATTCATTAAAATGTCATAATACACATTAATGTAGTTTACCGTAAAAAAAAAAAAAAAACTGCAATCAGGAAATACAGGGAAATGTTGTAATTTAAATGACAGCAACACGGCTGTAAATATTACAGTAAGCGGCTGGCAACCCTGCTGTCAGTATTTTATTGTAAAATGTACAGTTAATTTTTTACAGTGTAATCTTTACTGTTTAATTAAGTATAGATGAATGCTTGATATTGAACTATTGTCTGTTTTGTTTTTTCGTCTACAAAATTTGTCAACATCGCAAATGGAGAGTGACTATAGTGACGCAAGTAGCTTTGGAACAGAGCGTACTTTTCAGCACAAGCTGTGTGGAGAAGCCCATTTCTACCTCCATTGCGTTGGAGAAGCAATCCCACGTAAAATGCAGTTTGCACACTCCAGCTCTAGGCGGGAACTCGCGGTCTTCCAGGCCATGTGCATGCAACCACTGGTGCCTAATTTTCAAGTCTGCTGGAAAACTATGCTATCAGCGACACTACACCTACGTAGCATCCTGAACACTGTAAATAAATCTACACTAACTTGAAGCTATCCTAACTGATGCAATACTATGCTACTAACTATGCTTCTAACAATACTAACAACTGTGCTAATTAACTATATAGGCAACACTAAATAATCTAAATAACTATGTAAATGCTTTGCTAAATAGATGCTAAAATACTCTATCCTGATCATTTTCTATACTTGCAATTCCAACTCCTGACTCACAAGTGTGATTTTGACAGAACAAGTTGGTTTTATACTGCCAGGGGCGTGGTAGCTCGTACCAAGGGCATGGAGAGCTGGAAACTGCTTACGTCACCTGCAACCGCTTACCAATCCAATAGGAAAAATCAACAGTAACAGTAAAAATCAGCAGTAGCCACCATTCAACCTGAAGAGGTCAGCACTCTTTATAACAATTTATACTCAAATGTCAAAAAAGTTACTGGAATCAATGAACAGCACTAATAAGCCACATTCTTACAGATCATTCACTAAAAAAAAGTTGGTTTAGGGTTTAGTTTCTCTTTAAAGCTGAAAGGTAATTCAGTCAAGAGCAGTGAGAGATTTTCATTTTCTTTTATTGTTTGGTTAAGATTAAGGACAGACAGCAGTAAGTACAGTATTGGGCTAATGCAATATAGATATTATGATTCTCTCCCAACAGTTTACGCTCACTTAAGACATAAACAACTGTGTTTAAGCAAATACTACCCAAGGCTTTTTTTTTTTTTACATATTTTTGTGTGTATTTGACCCCAGCCACCCAAAGCCCAAAGTATACTTTGCTTGTCCACGGCCTGCCAACACAGAAAGCCACCTAGGGAACAGTGTTTTTCAAATCTTTCTGTTTTATTATCAAAGCACAACCCAGTTTAGAAATATTAGATTGCATTTTACGAAAATCACCGATTTAGACGTTAAGTTTGGGGTTTTAATGGACAAAAAAATTGCAACTGCTCTGATGGAATGACAGGTACACTAGAAGGGTAGGCTAATCGTTTTATTTAGGAATATATATTTTATCTAGTTTTCACAATCTTTGAAATGTACTTTGTTTAATAGAAAAAGAAGATATGTATATACATACAGGCATACACACACACACACGAACACACACATACAGGTGCATGTCAAGAAATTAGAGGTGGAAAAGTTCATTTATTTCAGTAATTTAACTCAAATTGTGAAAATTGTGTATTAAATTCAGTGCACACAGATTGGAGTAGTTTAAGTCTTTAGTTCTTTTAATTGTGGTGATTTTGGCTCACATTTAACAAAAACCCACCAATTCACTATCTCAACAAGTTAGAATATAGTGACATGCCAATCAGCTAATCAGCTCAAAACACCTGCAAAGGTTTCCTGAGCCTTCAAAATGGTCTCTCAGTTTGGTTCAATAGGCTACACAAACATGGGGAAGACTGCTGATCTGACAGTTGTCCAGAAGACAATCATTGACACCCTTCACAAGGGTGTTTTTGTAAGCCACAAACATGAATTGCCAAAGAAGCTGGCTGTTCACAGAGTGCTGTATCCAAGCATGTTAAGAATTAAGTTGAGTGGAAGGAAAAAGTGTGGAAGAAAAAGATGCACAATAAACCGAGAGAACCACAGCCTTATGAGGATTGTCAAGCAAAATTGATTCAAGAATTTGAGTGAACTTCACAAGGAATAGACTGAGGCTGGGGTCAAGACATCAAGGGCCACCAAACACAGACATGTCAACGTCAGAGGCGTCTTACCTGGGCTAAGGAGAAGAAGAACTGGACTGTTGCCCAGTGGTCCAAAGTCCAAACTCTTTTCAAATGAGAGAAAGTTTTGTATTTCATTTGGAAACCAAGGTCTTAGAGGCTGGAGGAACGGTGGAGAAGCTCATAGCCCAAGTTGCATGAAGTTCAGTCTAGTGTTAAGCTTACACAGTCTGTGATGATTTGGGGTGCAATGTCATCTGCTGGTGTTGGTCCACTGTGTTTTCTGAAAACCAAAGTCACTGCACCCGATTACCAATAAATTTTGGAACACTTCATGCTTACTTCTACTGACCAGCTTTTTGAAGATGCTGATTTCATTGTCCAGTAGGATTTGGCACCTGCCCAAACTGCCAAAAGCACAAAAAGTTGGTTAAATAACCATGGTGTTGGTGTGCTTGACTGGCCAGCAAACTCACCAGACCTGAACCCAAGATAGAATCTATGGGGTATTGTCAAGAGGAAAATGAGAATCAAGAGACCAAACAGATGACCTGAAGGCCACTTTCAAAGAAACCTGGATTTCCATTAGGGGTGTATCGGTTTCAGAATTGGTGATGACGGTTATGACGTGAGTCAAATGTGACGGTTCATAACATAAACGTCTATTGGGGGGGGTGGACCTAGTGGATCTGCCGTAGAGTCAGTTGGTTGTTCTTGGAGATAGCGGGTTAACTCCGTGTCAGCGCGTCCTCTGATCGATAAAGGGGCAGAAATTTCAGACCTCCGTTTATTAAGGAGATGTGTCACAAAACTCATCATCCGCGCCAAAGTTTGTTGAGCAAATTTCAAAGCCGCACCCGTCTGTTCTAGAAAGGATGCAGAAAAGATATTTAATGCTAATGTATGAGGCATAGGCTTATGCTGAGTTTCATTTACGATGAGATGCGCTCTAGGTCACATTGTAGTGCAAGTGAACGCGGCGCGCTGGTGCTTCCATGTCACGGTTATCATTGTCTGCTGTATTTGGTTTTTATTTATTAAAATACATGCAATTGGTTGATGAAACATTTATTAAAATTAAGATAAAATTTGTACAAAACGAAATTCATTTTTAAGAAAGGTTTTCTACAAAGCAAAATTGAATGAAGTGGTAAATATGTCTGACGATTTACAAAACTTCATTAAGTGGTAAAAACCATGTCTCCCGATATATTGCGCATCTTATGATCCTATCTAAAAAAATGAAAATAATTTTTTATAAAAAATGTTTGTAAAAAATATTTTAATGACACGGTTTTGGCGGTTATAGAGTTCTAATGACGGTGTTCAACTATAACCGCCGGTCTCACAGTTATATACTAACCATCACACCCCTAGTTTCCATAACCAACTCAGCAGTGCCACAAACCGATCACCTCCATGCCTTGACGAATTTGTCTAAAGTTAAAGCAAACAGTTGCGAAAGAAATGGAGTGTGTATCATATTGGATATATTATCTCTTAAAGTGACCGCGCCTAATTAACTACCTGTTGTCAGTGTCCTTAATCCAAGAAATTAAATAGGAGAAAACCACTCACTGCTCTTTACTGAATTACTTTGTAGTTTTAACAAGAATTAATCTATATTTAATTTATACAGTAAAGACTATGTAATGCTATTTACATTTGATTATTCAGTTTCTGTACCTGGACACCTACAATTGTGAAAAATCTTTTTAAAAAAAAATGAATATGTGACCAATCACAGAAAGTAGGGACACAAGTCGGTACTGGGGCATTTTGAGTTATTCACAGATTCTGAAAGTGTAGTCTCCAAGCTTTCCAACGAAGTGTAACACATGGAAATCTGATAATATTTGGAGAAGTTGTGGCCATTTGAAGGTAGGCACTCAAAAAAGCTCAAAAGGGTGAAAAATAGTCTCTAAACATTGTGCAGTTCTCACCTGCAGGGAGTGACAATAGAGCTCATTTACATCTGATTTAGATAAGCCATACCCCCTGTAAAGTTCCCTGCATGGTTGCATAGCAATGACAGACACAACGGGAAAAATCTGACCACATACTATTAATAATAAAGGAGAATGTGCATTGTAAATGTCAGTAATTTATCTTTTTTGACTTTTATAAAAATTATTTAGACGCTTTCATCGTCGCTCAGATCGTCTTCAGAATCAGTGAGCACTTGTCCATAAGCATCCGGCGTGTCGAAGAAGTACTTCAAAATATTTTCGGTGTAATTGCCACGGTTAAGCTCGTCTGCGATCATCTTTGCGGCGTCCATCATCATAGAATTTTGATATCAGCTAGAGTCGGCCAGAGCGCTGCATAATAAGTAGCCATGCTTCCCTTGGAGGGCGGGGGCAACAACAAAAGAAACAAAAGCCGCTTATCCAGTATGGAAATACACACAGACAATGCGTGCTAGAATCTCCGAAAAACAAGCCGATTTCAACCTCAAAATATACGCTTTTAAATATACCAATACTGCTATCTCAAACACGGAGAGGCTTCTTCGTGATCTCAACTAACAGATTCTGCAAAAAAACGGAAATCACCAATTTTGAAAAAAAAAAAAAAAACGCTTCTTTCTCATTTTGCTTGAACGTTGTGCTGCCGACTTGTGTCACTGGTTTCCGTGACGGGTCACATATGTATATTTGCTTATTTGTGCTATTCACACAATTTCAAACAGGGCCCAACGACAGCAGAGCCCCGCAAACCCCAGCTATGGCACTGTACACTAGTGTTAATTTCGTCAGACGAGACGATGACAAGACTGCACCACTGTCCAGAAAAGCTGACTAAATTAACATGCATTATTGTTGACGAAAAATTCTAGACGAAAATGTTTTGTATAAAATAAAAACTAAGATAAAGTCTCTCTTCATTTTAATCTACAACCATCTATGGTTTTTCATCATCTGTTACGACGTTAAAATATTCAGAACGAGTTCGCGGCTTCATGCTGTTTGCAGGTCTCATACTCCTGTTGCTGCCTGCCTGTGGCTGCCACACGAAACTGCTGAACACAACACCCAAAGCGAACATGAGTGAGCAACGACGACATACTTGGTCGAAGGAAGAGTCTCGATACGTGTGTGTCATAGTTAGCAGCCGTATGTTATCAAGAAATAAAAATAGTGTGTGTATAGAAAGAATTCGTCCACATGCCGCTCAAAAAAAAAAAATCCTGAGCGCAAGTCCACCGTCTAGTAGGGCTGCACGATGTGTCGTTTAAGCATCGATATCGCGATGTACGAATCCACGATAGTCACATCGCAGGATGTGCGATGTAGGCTGTCGTAGCTGATCCGTTATTCACTAACTGTATGGGCCAGCTGCTCCCCGGCCCTTGATGAATGTGATTCGCGGATTAATTGCACAGCTTAACCATCATAGAGTGAAAGTTTATCATTGACAGGACTGAAAAACACATGCAAGTTTAACAGGGCAGAGAGAGAGAGAGAGAGAGAGTGCACGAGAGAGAGAGACAGAGAGAGAGCGCGCGCGAGAGAGACAGAGAGAGAGCGATCCGTCTTCAAACAACACGAGCGCTGTCTTGCTCTCTCACCCTCGTGCATATTAATAAATTGACACGATGGTGTTGATGTTTGTTTAAATAATTTAAAATGAGAATTTAAGTGTGCTCACCCCATTTTTGTTTGTAAGAAAAAATATTGCAATATATATCGCAGAAAAATAAAATATTGTTGTAAAATATAATGTCATTTTTTCCCAATATCGTGCAGCCCTACCGTCTAGGCAGGCTTTTTGTGTTCAATTATATTTCCTGTCACTGTGCAGGCTCTTTTATTGTACATGACAGCTAATGTCCCGATTACCGGTCTTTGCATTATGATTAAAAGCAGTATGAATAAAGTAAAAAAATGTGATCATGTTAATCATTTGTGAATGTATCTCCTAAATCAGAAATTTAAAACCAGACTCGTTTAACATAATTTGCATTAAACAGAAATCATTCAACAAGTGTATTTTGTCAGGTAATTATGACATTTAACCAATGTTTGAAATATGTGAAACACTTTTTTTACTGAAATGTTTATCAGTAATAATGTGTTATTAAAAAAAAAATAATAATAATAATAATAATAAAACTAGACTAAAAATAAAAGACTTGTAGTCGACTAAAACTTGACAAACAAAAAAAGATATGTGAATGACTAAATATGACTAAAACTGAGAAGGACATCTGACACAAGACTAAGACTAAGACTTAATTAAAAATAGCTGACGAAATTAACATTACTGTACACTGATCGGTACACTTCAAATTAGACAGTAGCTCATTGCCAGTTGCAATCACCAATAAAGCGTTGTTCAGTGTTTGTTTGTTTTTCTATATCGTCATAAATATCGTTATAGCAATTATTCTTGAAATATACTTTTTTAGGCTATATCGCCCACTATATATATATATATATATATATATATATATATATATATATATATATATATATATATATATATATATATATATATATATGCTTTAATACAATCACCAGAAGTAAGGCTATAAATACCATGACTACAACAACATCAATGGCATGACTACATGACGTCAATGGCACCACCAGTCACTTCCTTAAATCAAAATCAACAAGTTGGAAAAGTCTGAGTTAATAAAAATATATTTAAAGAGCACAAGTAAAAACTATATATATATATATATATATATATATATATATATATATATATATATATATATATATATATATATATATATATATATATATATATATATATAACCTACTAAAGCTTGTTTGTAAAATAATACTTATATATTAAATAGCAGCTAACAGAGGTATCTTAACTGTGAGATTAATGTTTAAAGGCACTGCAGACCATATCCAGACAGTTAAAACTGCTATTTATAATCAGTCACTTTCATTTTATGGTTTTACAGTATGTTTAATATTTTACTTGAACATTTAATTTGTGTATACACTACACAAAACATTACGAGCTAAAATTATTTGATGAAACATACTTCTACAAACCCACACAAAAATGGCCAAATCTAAGAAGATGACTAACCACAGATTAGTAAACCTTTTCTTTTGGGCAGAAAGGGAAATGTTGAGCCCTGGGGTGGACAATCTAAAATCAGCCCTCAGCCCTCAAATCTCAAGCATGAAGAGTCATGAGCTGACTAATGAGGCGAAAACATGCTCGACTCATATCCTCTTTTAGCCCTGTGAACACTCACCTCAGACATCACCAAAACCAACCAAATTCACACTTAACAACAGCATGACTTTACTAGAATTAGCCATCTATGCTGCTTATATTCAGCTTTATTTAAAACATGACCCTCATGCATTCTGACGGAGGGCAGAGAGTCTAGTATAACTCTTCTGCTTCACTGAAGACTGGCATGTTAAAGGCAACAGATGGATATTGTTGGGTTTCCTTCCCAAATGTTGCCAAGTCATCTGTGCCGGTTACCATGTTCAGCCATCCTCACCATGGAAACAAGAGGGAGGGGACGCAGTGGGGACACAATATATGTAGAGTGTCAAAGTGACAGTTGAAGCGAAAGCTAGAAATTGGCTCATTGCTGCAGAACAAAAGAAATAACAGAACAGCAGTGTAATTTCTCATTTTGTACATTTTAGTGGGTCTAGCTTTTACAAAATTATTATATATTTTTTTTAATCCATAAAGACATGAAATGGCATCTGGAGCACATTTAACTTACAAAACCTAACATATGTCTTAGTGAAACTATAGGGCAAGGCTTAATTGTGTCCACTGGGATTGTCAAAATTGAATTATTTAAATATGGAGGAAACTGCAAAAATTTTATGAAACATAATTAAAACTTCCTTAGACAGACAATTGTTCTTGGACTACAAACCAAGGCCAGAGACATTAAGGCCTGGTTTCATAGACAGGGCTTAGCCTAAACCAGGATTAGGCCATAAATAATCCAATTAGGACATTTTAGTAATTTTTATAAACATGCTTTATAAAAAAGCATTACTGGTGTGCATCTTAAGACAAAACAAAAGCAATGACATGTTTTAAGAAAATGCCATGTTTTAAGTAAAACCAGGGGTAAAGTTTTAATAGCAGGTCAAATTTGATTTCTTTAAGAGAACGGTTTAATTTTTGGACTTTGTATGTTTTTTTCTTGCACCCATCTACATGTCATTAATATCCCTATTTTTTGAAGACTAAACATGACAAATTTGTGTGATTAAAGTAGGGTTGTGCAAAAAATCGAATGTGATTTTCATGCACATCTCATCAGTAAATAAGCTCCTGTAATTAGAAGTATATCTCCATCATGTGCGTTCAGATCAGGGTTGCCAGGTTTTCACAACAAATCCTGCCCAGTTGCTTCTTAAAACGTTTTATTTTTACTTTTAGTATTAGTCAAATATAATGACCCTGAGCAAAGTTTGCCCCCCTTAAAACAGAGTGGGGTGAAAAATATTTTTTTCCTTCATTTCCTTGCAAGCATATGGTTTCAAGTGCCAAATGTGTGTCAAAGTGGTGTTTGTTTTCAGCTCTATTTAACACTTAACAATTGAAATGTTAAAATCCTGAAGTGGAAATCAAGAGAAAAAAAAAACATACTGCTTAGCTCAAAGGTTGACATGTAAAGACATGACATCAAGAAAGTACAACATTACATGCTGCTGCAAGACAGAGTACACAGAGAGATCACCTGAGGTTAAAAAAAGTAAAAAAATAATGAATTAAAGGCCACAAGGACATGTGCTCATGCTCGAGGCTTAACAATACACAATGGTTAATATCATAACACAAAAAAATCATTCAACCTTCAACAAAAAAGTATATTTTTAAGTAAATGAAAGGGAGTTATCTTAAGGAAACTGCTTTAACAAGGAATACCATCACCAATTTGTACACTGCATTCTTGTTTAATGTTTTACAGCTCAAATCCTTTACTAACCTACAAATACACAAAACATTTCCCCAGAACAAACATTCTTACTGGGATGAAGAGATTAGCAGAAAGTGTTTCTGATTTCTATATAATTACAACAATGGATGCATACTGTGGCCTACATTTCATGTAATAAAAAACGGTGTAGAGTGGCTGTAGGTGCACGTTTGAAGGTTTTGAGGACATCTATCTAGAGGATACTCAGATACACTACAGACATTAAAAAGTTTTAAAATATTTTTTTGTTTGTTTGTTTGTTTGTTTGTGAAACAACTTTCTTTTGTTCACCGAAGTTGCACTTATTTGATCAGAAATAAAAACATTAATATATTAAAAACAATAACACCGTAATAGTCAACTACATTTTTCCCTGATTTCATTTTAAAATGTAATTAATTCTGGTGATGGCAAAGCTGAATTTTACAGCCATAACGCCGGTCTTCAGTCTCAGATTATTACACAAATCATTAGGGCTGGTCCGAATACCATTTTTTGAGCTTCGGAGGGAGGTGACTGAACATACCATGTCTACACCAAGCGGCAACCTCCACCTCTCTCTCGTGAAGCCCACACGGAAGTGACTTAAACTGTAATTCATCAACTGGCTGCTAGAGGCTGGCTGCAGAAGGGAGTCAATCCATTAGACTCCTCATGATAAAGTGCCCAACTTTACAGCAAAAAAATAAAAATAAAAATAAAAAAAAAACCTTTACAGCGTGGTTACATTTTTTTTTTTTTTTTTTTTTGATGTATAGTTAATTTTGCACTTCATGACTGTCAGGGGGGTGATTTTTTTTTTTTTTTTTTTTTACTCGATTAAATTATATTAAGCATTCAAGTTTTATTTGCCCATTTTTGATTATCCGGGAGTGACGCGCGGTAACGCGCTGTCAAAATGGCGACGGCCACCTCCGCCCACTTTTAGCTTCAGATGCTCTTTGGAAACATATGGGTGATGTCACGGACACTACATCCATGTTTTTATATAGTCTATGGTATAATAGAACCTATAAGAGGCCATTCACATCTCGTCTTTTGCGTGGTCCAGTTTGTTATTTTTCAAATTAAGACATGCCGCAGGTGCACTCATAATGGCTCATCACATGACAACTGTCACGTCCCGGAGACTCGTGAGATAAACTAATTAATTCTCTTTACAGCTCAGACAGCATAGATTAAAGCTTATGGGGCTGTCATATGATGAAGGAACGACTCAAGCCTGAAGACTTGTCAAATAAGAGGTGAGGTGAACTAATTATAAACTGAAGACCCAGGTAAACAATGAATTAATCTTTTCTGTTTCTTATAGCATTATAGCTTTGTATTGTTTGTAGTGGGATCACTGTTTTCGGAAGTACTAGTAGACATGTTAGGAAAGTAACACATAACATTTTAATTATATTTTGATAAAAAATGAATGAAATGACTCGAAAAACAGATTAGTTCATTTTGCTGAAAGAGACTCAAAGGTCAGAATTGGTAAAATGATCAGAACTTCACATCACTTTTATGTCAAGAACCCTTCATCAAATTGACTTCACGTGTGGCAGGTGTGTTGCTTGGGACCCAATGGAGTGCAGTGTCAGATTATGGTGCAATATGAAAACACAGAACGTTCAGAATTAATAAACTTCTAATAAACTACAGAACAGCTTGAGTCAAAAGCGGTGTGCCTCACACGGGAAGGGCTTATATGCCAACCCACCAAACCAATATTCGAATAATCGAATATCCTGGTCCAGCCCTACAAATGATAAATTACAGAACCAACTGCCTCTGAAATTCAAGTAGCAAATCATGTTATATCAGTATGTATTTGGTTATTTTCAAGCTTGTATTTTATTATTTAATTCCTTTCTCAACGTTTTAAAAAGGGATCAGCTTTATCAATCCAACTTCCTGTTTAAATAGGAAATGTGTCAACACAGGAAAGAAAACTGAAATTGTCAAAAGATTTCTTGGTGTCTCTAACAATGAATAATTTAGGAACTTACCATAAAAAATAAAAATAAAAATTAAATAATAATTATAATTTTTATTTTTATGATTTGCTTTCCTTAGCTATGAATTTTCTATGAGGAAATTACACAATTGTCCCAACTGCAGATAACACAATGAAATATGCACCACACAAATATTATGACTGATAGCCATGAGCCAAGAGGACAGAGAGATGATCATAAACTCTTGACTAGTTTAAAAACCCAACCACTCAACACAGTTCTATGGAAGCATATGGGTAGCATTATTCAATTTGGGATGTAATATGCAAAATGACAATGCAATATGTAAAATGGCAATGCATTTCTGTATTTACATTTACATTTTCCAATACATTTGTGCAACGTTTGGTGCAAAATGAAAATGAAAATTAAATTACATAATTTTAATTTGCCATTTGCTACACCAGTTTTAATATGTAAAATGAATATTAATTTTAACGCTTTATAAGTTGCAAAATTAAAATGAAAATGTATTACAGAAATGATTAGATATGTCTAACATGTTCAAGCAAAAACTGTGGCAAAATGATCATTTAAATGCTATTTTTCTTAATTGCATTAACACTCACAGTCAAGACACTTACGATTGCATTTTCATTCGGTGTCCCGCAATAAATGTAGCAAAACTCAATGTGCACATTGAAAATGCATTCCGAGCCGATCACGTGTCTCCGCCCTCACGCCACGTCAATCATTGTGTGAACAAGGCGGGGCTTACAGAAGGTCAGAGACTCAAGTCTCAAGAAGAGGATTCAAGTGAGAGAACATGGACAAGACAGTTGGTCCGTGTATGTTTTGATCATTTCGGTTTATGGCTTCAATATTTCATTCGGACTTGTGGGCGGAGCTGAAACGCTGCTTTCATCTGATTGGTCGAATCGGAGCGGTTTTCATCTGACAGCCTTCAGCTGAAATGTCTGAAACTACACTCACTGTTAATTAGCATAATATTTGAATCAGATGTAGCTGGGCACATAATTCGTGCTGCTGAGACCTGCAAATTATTTCTAGGTTGTAGTATTGTATGAATATTGTCCCACTGATAAAAACAGTGCAAATAGTTCTGTCCCTTTGGATAACAGTAAAGTGGAAATAAATATAGTAAAATTTATGAAATAAAATTAAATAGGATTTTTTGGGAAGGTAAGTCTGCCCAGTTATACAAGCAACACGAGTCGGACGAGTCTAAAGATATGAGCTGAATTGGGTGAAACATTAAAGTTCTAGTCTGTGTCAATTACTCTCATAATAAATAATAATAATAATGTTAACTGTATTTTTCGGTATAAGTTGCATCAGTCCAAAAACACGTCATGACGAGGAAAAAAACATATATAAGTCGCACTGGACTATATGTCACATTTATTCAAGACCAAGAGAAAACATTACCGTCTACAGCCGCGAGAGGGCGCTCTGAGGTAGGCTACAGGAGCACTGAGCAGCATAGAGCTAATTTTACTATTTTTATTTAGAAATGTAACTATATTCATTTTTACAATTATTTATTAATGTCACACACACACACATACCTAGTGCCTTATGACTTAAAAGATGAGAGTGGTAAATGTTACAGACATGGAACTGTTCAGTCTATTATTGATTTTAATTTCCACTTCACTGTTATCCAAAGGGACAGAACTATTTGCACTGTATTTATCAGTGGGACAATATTCATACAATACTACAACCTAGAAATAATTTGCAGGTCTCAGCAGCACGAATTATGTGCCCAGTTACATCTGATTCAAATATTATGCTAATTAACAGTGAGCGTAGTTTCAGACATTTCAGTGCTTCACTCGCACTGACTCTTATTTTGCCTGAAAGAATGACAAGACCGAGCTGAAGGCTGTCAGATCAAAACCGATCCAATTCGACCAATCAGATGAAAGCAGCGTTTCAGCTCCGCCCCACAAGTCCGAATGAAATACTGAAGCCATAAACCGAAATGATCAAAACATACACGGACCAACTGTCTTGTCCATGTTGTCTCACTTGATTGAATCCTCTTCTTGAGACTTGAGTCTCTGACCTTCTGTAAGCCCCGCCTTGTTCACACAATGATTGACGTGGCGTGAGGGCGGGGACACGTGATCGGCTCGGAATGCATTTTCAATGTGCACATTGAGTTTTGCTACATTCATTGCGGGACACCGAATGAAAATGCAATCGTAAGTGTCTTGACTGTGAGTGTTAATGCAATTAAGAAAAATAGCATTTAAATGATCATTTTGCCACAGTTTTTGCTTTAACATGTTAAACATATCTAATAATTTCTGTAATACATTTTCATTTTAATTTTGCAACTTATAAAGCGTTAAAATTAATATTCATTTTATATTTTAAAACTGGTGTAGTAAATGGCAAATTAAAATTATGTAATTTAATTTTCATTTTCATTTTGCACCAAACGTTGCACAAATGTATTGGAAAATGTAAATGTAAATACAGAAATGCATTGCCATTTTACATATTGCATATTACATCCCAAATTGAATAATGCTACCCATATGCTTCCATACAGTTCAGGTCACAATTCATCCAAAGCACATTTAATTTCAATTGTGGACAGTTAAATAAAATTGTATACCATTAATATAAATGCTTACTAAGGCAGTCCTCTCTTAAACAAACAAACAAACACTGCTGTATACACCTACTACTTGCACATCAGATTCCTCACAAAAGTGGATTACAAGTACCTTTATTTACGGAAAACATCTGTCAGTTAAACAAGCAGAGCCACAATGTTTACCCCTCATGGCCTGACATGCAGGCAAAGCAATGCGTGCAATGCCTGCCACAGTCCAATGTGTTTTACAAGTTAAACGTTTTTTACCATTCTGCACACAGTACACTACACTCCATATTGTCATCAAATTTAAATAAACGATCATCCATTCAAGTTACCCCCTGATGCACTACAATGAAATGCAGTCCCATTAGGCAACGTCCACCTACACATACTGTACAAACATTCCACATTAAGAACCAATCTCAATCTGGCCATGACTTAAAACAGGCTACGGTGCTGACACACAACAAAGTGTCAGAAACCACCAGATCAGAGTCTTCCTGTATGCTATGCTTGACTTCAAGCCTCACCTACATACCATAAAAGGAAAGGGAAGGAGAGGCGATAATATGTTAATCGAACAGTGTGAAGAGTATCTGTGCATGAATGTTTGTGATGAAAGAGGTTTATCCAAAGGTATATGATTGGAAATAATAGCCTAATATAGGAGGATGCTTATACAGTAAATACACTGTATCCATCAGGGCTCATGATTGATCTGACATGTGCAGGGATGCGCTATGGATATACAAACCACACAGTCCAGTGCTCTATGCCACATTAATACTCGATAATTTCACATTACTATGACTTTTTTGGAGGAAAAGACTTTGAAAATAAGTGAGAAAAAAAAAAGTATAAATTGCATGATTTTATTTTTGCAGAACCTAACATTATATTGCAAATGCTATTTTGTTTTGCATAATAATAAATGAATACATCCTCACACTGATGATTTTAATTAGGAAAAACCATATGATGATGGTCATAATCAAACAGGGATTTATTGGCATGTAAGAAGTTTTCAATCAGAACATATTTTACAAGTAGCCTACTTTTATTAAACTGTACATATATAAAATACACCTAGTCACATTGGACATTTAGTGCATTAGACTTTTAACACTAGATACCTACTTAGGATCCAAGCAGGGGCATTAGCTGGACTTTATGTTCCCATACCTCTGAGCAATGAATTTCCATGTTGTACTGTAGAGCGGGGTATGTCTACAAGAAGTATCTAAATGTACACCCCTGACTTTAAATAACAACTAAAAAACAGCCTGATATTTCCAAGTTTTCCATCACCATGAGAACATTCTTGCTTATGGAAACTGTAAAATCATAGCAGGTCTTAACTGTGTTGCACAAAGCATGGCAGAAGTTACACTGCATTACAACGTGTGGCACATAGCTGCTTTTTTTACACCCATAAATGCAATTAAACACTGTCAAACACTCATTTTTCATCTGTTCATGTCTATACCCTTGTAAACAACGGATGGCTAGTGGTGCCATCGTGTTGAAAGCACACCGCTCACTCGCATGCTGTACTACAGCACTAATGCATTCAGAGTTATGAATATGCGCATTAAAGACCAGTACATGCAGCATAAAGAAATAAGAGAGGAATGAAGACGCACCTTTGATTGTGAAGCGATAAAAACACGTATCGGGTCCAGGTAGCACGCTATAAGCTCCAGGGAGAAGGGTTTAGATCTCTCTCTACGTTACCTCCGTGGATCTGAGCCTCTCTCGCTCTCTCAGCTGTCTTACCGACTGTTATTTCCGGGTTAATAAAACGTCATATGCTTCTCGCATTTATTTTAACCAAACGCCGTAAATCAAGCTCCAAGCATTATCATATAATAAGAAAAGCATGTAAATACTTTAAATATTTAGTCGCGTGTGTATTAGAAATGTGACGATTTGTTATAATATAACTGAAAGTAATGAAGAATTCAGCGCGCCCCCTGCCGGTCAGCTTGTGCTGTTGCGCACGAGACACACCTGACTGATAAACTTCATCCATGTTATGTAAACCTGTGCAAATGAAGCTAATGAAAGTAACTAATGATGACACACTGTCCAATAAAATCTTTTTTTCTTCTTTGTTTTTAAACAAAATGTTTTTTTTTTTTTATCTGTATTTGCCACGTGAAATGACACTTGAAATTTGTATATGTTATCCAAAATTTATATATTATCCTATATTTGTCTAGTTCCTGTATATATGCCTTAACTTCAGATCAAAAGGTCTATTCAGCTGACTATAGGTTGATACTAATACAAAACATGGATGTTATTTTCTATTGGCTTATGGTTGGTGCCCTCATTTTAGATTCGAATTTGAGTGGTCACTTCCGTCAAAAAATAAATAAAATAAAAATAAAACCAAAAATTTCTGCATGCTTAGAAGGATAAATTCAAATTTATTTTGATATCTGTGGTATCTGTGTTATGCAGAAATGTGCAGTTGTTCGTTTACCCACAGGAGTACATATTATATAACAAATAATAATGGGCATGGTCATTATTTCAGTAATGCAGTTTAAGCCTTTATTGAACACACCAGGACTCGATCACCAGCACCGATACTTAAGTGCTTCCTTTGTTAATTAGGTTCACTGTTTTTGAAAATCACCATAGGAATAAGGTGTGTGTTGTATTTGGTGTGTAAAATAGGTTACTAACTGAACTATCTGCAAATATGGCCAAAGACAGGATCCATATCAACTGGGCATGTAGAGAGTGGCAAATCAACAACCACTGGTCACCTGGTCTAATGGAATTGACCATAGAACAATTGAGAGATGGCTGCAAAATGTTCATATTAATTTGGGCTCTCTTTTATAATTGATTAATTACATTTATTATTATTCTTTTGAAGAAGGGAAAGAGTTCCTTCAAGTATGCCTGGGTTCAGGACAAACTGAAAGCAGTGAGGGAACGTGGTATTACAATTGATATTTCCCTGCGGAAATTCAATACTCAGAAATACACCTTTACTATAAGTGATGCACCTGGTCATCGTGACTTCATTAAGACCATGATCAATTTCATAGGTATGTAACGTGAGGGTTCGTTATGTGGTGGTAGATCACTCTTTATAATAATGAACAGCAGAATGGAGACAGAAGACTTCAGTCAAGCGGCACTTTTACTGAACACCGTCACAACCACAACACTTCCTTCCACACGGCCTTTCACGTGACATCACTAACCAATCAGAAGCAAGGACTTAGACTGAGATAAACGTGAGTGAATCAGATAGGCAGATTCAGCAGAATATCCTTACTGCATTAAATATGTAAACACATAAAGGTGTAAATAATTAACTGACTAAACATTGTAAATATACTTCTAGTATATTAACTCAAATATAAATCATATTAAATTCTAAACATTACAACTTTCCAACATGAAATATGACCTCCACTTCTAAACCTTACATTTCCTCCCCCACCCACAAAAGAAACGTCCCCGTTTCCCATCAAATAAACAAGTAACATTCACCACAGCAATAAACCAACTGTATCAGTTCAGAACATAGTCCTTAAGGAATCTTGGAGGTCTAACTGAACGTTTCCCAGGGCGTAGCAAAGAACCAGACGCCTGAGGAGTGGAGGGGACAGTGTCAAACTGGCTTACTGGGCCAAAGGAGGGAGCTGAGCAAGACTGAGTCAGAGGAGAGCGGGACTGGGGCTGTGGTCGGGGTTGTGGATGGCCAGTGGGAGGGACTAATGAGGGAGTATTGCCCTGGCCAGATAAGGTGTAACTCCTCGTGGCTGCAAACTTTAAAGGCTTAAAGGGCAAAGCACCTGATAATGCAGTCAAATGAGGGAGTTGAGACTGCAAAAAGTCACGTGTAGGTGTCTCATGTCCACAATCTGGCACAGGAGCATAGTAGGGTCTGAGACGGTTGTAGTGGACAATCTGGGACTTATCAGACTGATCCAGGAGATAGTGAATCCTGTATGTCACTCCAGGAGAATCCACATCAGATCCTAGGCACTCTAATATTTCAAAGGGGCCTTTCCAGTGAGGAGCAAGTTTTTGTTTTGCTGTAGTGGGGTCATTTAACCAGACAAGGTCTCCCGGAACATAGGGAGTGTGCTTAACACTCTTGTCATACTGTCGTTTCTGCTGATTGTGGGCATAATCTCTGTTCCATGCAGCAGAACTGAAAGCGGACTGAAGTTTCTGTGTCAATTGTGCAACATAGTCAGCAGGAGAACCCGTAATAGACAAAGATGGTGTGTTGTTAGGTAACAGCATGTTGACAGGCATCCTGGCTTCATGACCATGTGTGAGGAAGAATGGTGTGAATCCTGTTGTAGAGTGTGGGTTGGTATTGTAAGCCAAAGCAACTTGGTTGAGGCAGTCATCCCATTCCCCAGACTGCTGAAGAAGTGTCTTGGCTAACTGATCAATAAGTGTCCTGTTGAACCTCTCAATCATGCCGTCACACTGAGGATGATATGGGCTGGTTCGTGTTTTCTGCACGCACAGCAGGTCACACAGATGTTTCATCAGGTCAGATTCAAACTGACGTCCCTGATCAGTGTGAAGCATTTCCGGAATACCATGCTCACAGATGAAGTTTTCAAACAGACATTTCGCTACTGTTATGGCGCGCTGGTCTGGAATGGCATAGAGGTTGACATACTTGGAGAAATAATCTTGGACAACAAGCACATACCTGTTGCCACGACTCGTGATGGGGAGCTCAAGTATGTCAGCTGCGACCTTTTGGAATGGCTCAGTAGCAACAATTGTTTTCATTGGAGCTCTCTGATAAGGTGTGGGACTCCGTCTGGCGTCACATGGAGTACATTGCTTGCACCACATCTTGATGTCACGTGACATAAAGGGCCAGTAGCACAGCTGTTGAGCACGTTTCAGGACCTTATCAGCAGATGAATGACCAGTTACAGGATTTCCATGCAGCATCTGAAGAACAGTGTCTTTCAAAGCATGAGGGACAATCAGTTGATGGAGCACTGATGTTGTGGATGGGTTGAAAACTTTACGGCAGAGCACACCATTATGAAAAGTAAGTCTGTGGAATTCTTGCCAAAATGCTTTCTCAACAAGTGTGCGTTTTTTCATGCGCCAGTATGGGGGTTTCTGTCCCTTAACTGTCCAGCTAATAACCTCTAACAGTACGGGGTCTCGCTGTTGTTCCTTTTTAAAATCCTCTTCAGGGAACTGCAGCACAAATGTGGAGGAGACAGACTGTTGAACACACTGTGAGGAGGTCGGAGGAGATTGTGGTCCAGTCAGGTTACAGCAAACTGGCTTTGTATCAGTACTGCAGAGGCTGTGATGTACAAAACTGACCGGACTAGACAGACTCACAGGACTCAGATTAGAATGTCTCTTGTCAGAGTGCGGATTACCAAAAGCACTGGAGGAGGTGCTCTGCTCAGTTGGTCTGATGTCAGCAGGGCGACGTGACATTGCATCTGCATTGAGGTGACTGTGGCCATCCTTGTAAATTACAGTCCATTCAAAAGGATCAAGTTCAAGGGCCCAGCGTGCACGGCGACCAGTTCTGTCATTGTCAATGGGTATTTTCCTGAGACCCAGGAGAGGTTTGTGATCAGTTACAATAACAAAGGGCTGTTTGTAAAGGTAGTGGCGAAAATGTCGCACGGCCCAGACAATGGCCCAGAGTTCTCTGTCATATGTTGACCATTTTCTTTCTGCTTTTGTGAGAACATGACTAGCATAAGCAACCACTTTTTCTTGATCCCCTTGCCTCTGAGCAAGCACAGCACCAATTGCAGAGCCTGAAGCATCTGTGTAGAGGGAGAATGGCACAGTAAAATCAGGGAAAGAAACCACTGGAGGGTTTGTGAGTGCATGTTTCAGATAAGTGAATGCATCCTGACATTGAGAAGTCCATTGGAAAGGTGCATTCTTCTCTGTGAGAGCATGTAGAGGAACACTGTGATGTGCAAAGCTTCGGATGAATTTGCGGTAATATGAACAAAGTCCCAGAAATGCTCTTACTTCTGTAGCTGACCGTGGAGTAGGCCAGTCTTGGACACTTTTCACATTCCGCGGGTCTGGCTGAATGCCGTCTTTGGATACAACATGACCCAGAAACTGTACTTGATCCCTGGCAAAACAGCATTTTGAGGGATTCAGCTTCAGGCCACTTGACTGGAATCTGGAGAGAATTTCTTCCAGGTGCTGGAGATGTTCACTGAAAGAGCGGCTGTAGATGAGGACATCATCCAAATACACTAGACATGTTCTCCATGGGAGGCCACGAAGTACCATTTCCATCAAACGCTGGCATGTGGCTGGAGCGTTGGTGAGACCCATTGGCATAACTTTAAAGTGATAAAGGCCACTACCTGTTGTGAATGCTGTTTTTTCACGGTCTTCCTCCTGCAGCTCGACTTGCCAATAGCCATGTTGTAGGTCCATTGTGGAGAACCAGGCAGAGCCCGACAAAGCATCCAGTGCGTCATCGACTCTCGGAAGAGGGTGGGAATCTTTGATTGTCACTGTATTAAGTTTTCTATAGTCCAGGCAGAAACGCCATGTGCCATTTTTCTTGCGCACCAAAACAACTGGCGCAGCCCAGGGACTGTAGCTTTCTTCAATGACATCTGCCTTTAACAGGTTGTCAACTTGAGTCTGTATTTCAGCTCTCTGTTCTGGTGTCACTCTGTAGGCTCTCTGTTTAATTGGTGTGGCCTCACCAGTGCGGATTTGATGCTTGATGATGCTCGTGCGACCTCTGTCCTCTGAGTGTTTACTGAATACTGCTGAGTATTTCTGAAGCAGTGATTTCAGAGACTGAACTTGGGAAGGGGACAGGTCGCTGTCATTTATCTGGACAGGTGGAGCTATATCATGCACAGGGGAGGTTGCACACCCTGTCCCTTCCCCTGATACGATGTCAACAGATGAAACTGAATGAAACTCACCCAGGTGTTGACCTGAATGCAGCTCAACGTCATCTCGGGAGGGATTTAAGATTCGAACCACTGTAGTACCATTCTGAACCTCACTGAGAGAATGTGCCACAATGATGTCACACAATGGGTTGGGCATGAGAACACCATAATAGTCAGTTGGCATGGGAGAAGCAGGTGTAGCTGCTGACACACAGGCTGTGATGAGAGTTTCACTCATAGCTGGAATCTTAGTGGGCGCTAGCACAGATACATTACAGCAGGCGGCCACTTCATGTCCTTTGGGCAGGAGAGGAATTTTCATGTCCCAAAGTTGCAGCATTTTGTTGTTTATGTCAAGGAGGGCATGGTGTTTCCGTAGAAAATCAAACCCAAGAATGACTGGCTGGCAAGCACCTCTGAGAATTTCAAAGTCCTGTTGCCATACCTGATGTCCAAGTCTGATACCAATCGTTAACTTGCCTAAAATGTCCAGGCACTGTCCATCGACTGAGCGAGCTGGCAGAGACGAGGGTGTCATGGGGCGTTTTTTCAATGCTGGGTGAGAGTTACGAAAATCTTCGCTCACAATGGAAACAGTAGAACCAGAGTCAATTAAAGTGCACACTTCAATGCCCTCAACAATAGCCAAGATTGTAGAAGAGACAGAATCATCAGAGTGTGAGTCATTTTTGTCAGGCATTAACTTGGGAAAATCCTTTTGGGGCAGTGAGACAGTAGCTGATGTTTGCCCCTCAACAGCAGCTAATGGAAGTTTCCCTGACGTTTGGAATCAGAGTGCGAATATCGTTCAGGAGACTTGAAGCGAACACTACCTCTAGCATGTGGACTGGCATCCCTGTTTCCCTGTGGAGCAGGACTAGGGCTGCGTCTGTATCTGTTCGTATCATCCTTGTCATGGCGACCATACCTGGAGTACTGATAGGACTGGCGTGAGGGAGAGCGATGACGGTCACGTCTGTCATTGTCATGCCATTGACGGTCTCTCTGAGTAACAGGGGAAGGAGGACAACGGTCATAGCAGGACCCTGGATCACGACCATGATACTGCTCAGGTGAGTAATTGTCTCTGCGGTGTTGTCTGTTATAATAGGGTTGTGGAGAGACACTGCGTGCACTGTATCGAGCATCATCAGAGGAAAACCTTTCAGTTTGGGAGTCCAGACGCTGAGCTAGGTGGCTGTGTTTCTCTCTTAATAGGTGTACTTCACTTTGTAAACTGTTGACAGTAAGAGTCAGCTGCTCAACTGCATGCAGAAGCTTATCATCAGTAGATTTAGGACGAACCATAGCTACCTGCTCTGAAGCGTGAGAGTGTGGAGACCCTACAGTTGTCAGTTGGAGTGCTGCACGCGCCCTCTCACACCGGCTGGCGATACGCAGGGCATCCTCAAGATCCTCTGCACCCATCTCATGGACTTTTGACTGAAGATTTGGGTCCAAGCCAGCAACAAAGCGGCGAAATTTTTCACCTTCCAGTGCATTGTGGTCATAGTTTGGAAAGGCTTCTAATACAAGACGAGTGATGTCAGCACTGTACACATCCAAACTTTCACCTGGTCGACGAGGTCGAGCATTCACATGTGTCTGGAAGAATGGCAGGGAGTATATTGGTCCAAAAACGTCCCTGAGTTTCTCCTTTACTGAATCATAGTCCTTCTGGATAGAAGAAGGAAGGCTGTCCCAATACAGAAATGCAGCATCTGCTAGGCGAGTAGGGAGGACAGAAGCCATCACCGTATACAGATCTGTATCAGTTGAACTCATAGCCTGCACTGCCACTTCAAAACGTCGAGACCAACTTGTGAATGATTCAGTCCCATCTCCTTTAAAAGCAGGTGGAAGATCAATTTTTAGGGCACTGGAGACAGCACATGTGGCTAGAGAAACAGCACCTGTTGATGTAACGTTAGCATCGCGCCGTCGTCGCGTGGGGGAAGACTGCAGCCCAGTTTCACTTTCATCAGCCGACATGGTGACAAAATATCCAGTCCCAAAACTCACAAAAAGCACGTAAAGTGGAAAAATAAATAAGTAAACAAATACCGCAATAGTCCCTTAATATCTCCACAGTAGTTGTTAGTAAATCCACTGTTCACAAAGAGTGTAAAATCCAGATAGCGCAAAAAAAATAAAAATGACCGCATCCACAGTTCGTAGGAATAAAACCACCAAAATAATCCCACCGCTGCCACCAAATGTAACGTGAGGGTTCGTTATGTGGTGGTAGATCACTCTTTATAATAATGAACAGCAGAATGGAGACAGAAGACTTCAGTCAAGCGGCACTTTTACTGAACACCGTCACAACCACAACACTTCCTTCCACACGGCCTTTCACGTGACATCACTAACCAATCAGAAGCAAGGACTTAGACTGAGATAAACGTGAGTGAATCAGATAGGCAGATTCAGCAGAATATCCTTACTGCATTAAATATGTAAACACATAAAGGTGTAAATAATTAACTGACTAAACATTGTAAATATACTTCTAGTATATTAACTCAAATATAAATCATATTAAATTCTAAACATTACAACTTTCCAACATGAAATATGACCTCCACTTCTAAACCTTACAGGTATATGTGCTTCTTGAGTAGTTGAGCTCTTGAGTGTTTATCTGGGTTTCTCTTCTGGTACTTCATATACAATCAAGTTGATATAGATGGTGACCTTTTCAGCTTAGGCTGATGCTGCTCTGTTAATTATCTCTGCTGCAAAGGGTGAATTCAAGGCAGGAATTTCTTGCAATGGTCAGACGAAAGCATGCTTTGCTGGCTTGCATCCTTGGGGTCAAACAGCTCATGGTCTGTGTCACTGAGCTGGCATTCAGCCAGAAACGTTATGATGAGGTGGTGAAGAATGTGTCTGTGTTCATCAAGAAGATTGGCTTTGAGATTGGTGCTGTACCTTTCATACCTGTTTCAGCTCAAGAGGAAAGAAGACCACTCAAGTGGCCAAACTTTGTTGGAAGGGCTTGATTCCCTACTTCCTCCAGTGCGCAATGCAAGCAAACCACTGACCCTTCCCTTTCAAGATGTCTACAAGATTGGTGGTGGGCTGGGGCGCTGTAAAGGGGGGGTAAACGATGACGATTCTCGGGGCCCATGACTAAGAGGGGGCCCAGAGAAGCCCCCAATAAAATTGTGGTGCTAAAAAAAAATATTTGATAGTAAAAATTATTAACTTTAAATTATTCTATTTGCGGTTTCCTGGTGTCAAAAAATGTATTTGTTTAGGAAACACAAACGTCCGTGGGCCCCTCTCCCCCTCTCGATTATCATAAAATGGTTTAGTCCGCCCAAATTGTATCCAGTAACCAAGGCAACACAATAGCGCCGGCAGATTCAACTTGACAGAGGATGTGAAAATGCCTGAAAAATCTGGAAGTCAAAAACGGAAAGAGAAAAAAATAAGAGAAGTGAAAGAGGCAAAGGGTCGACAGTATGTTACCCAACATTTCACAAGAAAAAAAGTGGGTTTGTAAGTAGGCCTAAATTGTTAGTGGACCGCCCGTGACAATGATCGTAACCTACGGCACTTTTCTGTGCGTACGCACGCTTTGTACATGAGGCCCTAGGTCTCTACGGTAGCATTTTTCGATAAGTTGGCACGTTTCGATAGAGCAGGGTGCAGAGGGTGCACAGCTTTGCCTCACATGCAGCCGGTGTCGGCATCTTTGTACATGGCGGCGCCCACTTTCAGCACCCTGCTGCGGTCCACGCTGTTGCACCTGTCTTGCAAGCAGTAACTTCATGAACTCGAACTATCAGCTGTTTGTGAGGTTTCAGTGCCTCTCTTGAAGATGATGTGGAGTTGTATTACTACACTGTCCCCTATATTGTCAAATACAGCATGATTCATCTCTGCCAACCATCTTCACATAATACTTTCACATTATCTGATCCAGACCATCGGCAAAACTCAATTTAAACAGCGCAAAATCACTGCCTGTGGACGTTATAGATAGAAATTATTATATTTCTGTTTTTATTCACACAATAAGTATTTAAACTAGTTTTAATGAAAATTCGTGTAGTTTTAGGAAAAGTCAGGGAGCAGCAAGGCTTTGTGATTTATTTAGACAAAGTTACTGACTATGCAAATTTCAAAACGGTCAAAATGATGCCATGTTCATTCTAGTGTTAAAGATAATTACCATAAGTTTAAATGTTGCGGTTAAAATGAATGCTGGTGGCTGTTGGAATGTTAAAAGTGCATGATAAGGGAACTCAATTTTCTCAAACGCACTTCAGTGTTTCCGTTACATTTCAACTGTCATGTTAAAAATATCAGGTTAGATTAGATTAACTTTATTGTCATTGCCAGTGTACAGTACAAATATTCATACAAATATAAATATATGTGAATACCACTGATCTATATATATAGATCAGTGGTGAATACACTATATTACACATGTACAGCTATGCACAGTATATACATTATACAGTACTGAAGTAGTGCAGTATTACAGAGGACAAATTACAGGTGTGGATGGACATGGGATGGAGTTCAATTGTCTGATTGACTTAAATATATGAGAATGATAGTCAAAATACCATAAAAGAGCATGATTTTATGTAAATTAATATGAAAAAACTCTCAGCTGTGTTGGGGGCCCTGTCAAGATTCTTTTCATGGGGCCCAAAATCCTCAGCAGCGCCCCTGGTGGTGGGTAAAACTACCAAGTGGGCAAGGTCTTGATTTAACAAAGTATAAAACCCCTTAATTGTTGAGCACTCTGGACTTCTACTGTGACTGTCTAACTGGGCTCCCCTCACCAGGTGTTGGCACAGTCCCTGTGGGACAACCCATTCTCACTCCAAAGGCGTCAAAAATTGAAGCATGGTCAAGCGCCCCTAGCGTCACTTTTATGACGCCAAATGTGCCTCTCGGCGTCGAATATCGAAGCACTACGACCTTCATTGCTTTCAATGGGAAACTTTTGGCGTCAGAATTCGACACGAGGACATGAGATGTTTATCGCTATGAAATCACGTTCAAGAAGTCTCATTCAGCACATATCGCGATACTTGCTATCAGTTCCACAGTTTGGGTGAGTAGTCGTATATACGCTCTTTTAATGCCTTTTATAAAATGTATTCTGTCTTATTTATTAATCAGATTAGTGCCATATGTTTAATCGCTGTATTATATCGGTCATCCAGGGCTGTCTTTGAGTTTCATTGCGTTTAAATAAATGAACACAGCTGCTAATTAGTCTGATTAAACTCTATCTGTCACCTGACGTGCCATAGACCTTCAATCCGTTTTATATTATTATTAATTTCAGGATCAATGATGCAAGTTGTATTTGTAGTAAAATCATGGTAATCACGACACTTACATTAGTAATAAATGAAATGTGAAGTTAAAACACAGTAAACAGGACATTAGTAACTGTAGTTTTACTATGGTATATTAATAATCAATACAACAATACAATAATCACCAAACCAGCTATGTTTGTATCACTGTAATGTTAGTGTTTTTATGTGCTTTTATATGACAGATATCACAGTAATCATATGTTCTGTACCATGCTTTTAATACCTTTTAATGTAAATCCAAAAAAAAAAAAAAAAAAATCAAATTAAAAATAAATAATAAAACATGCATTTTTCCATTTTGCAGTTCATTCATATCAGTTTATATTTATATATATATTTATATATATTTATTATATCTAAATATTTTGCTCACAGATCATTATTAACATTCTTTATATAATTCAATTTTATTTACTCTCCCCATTTTATTATTTTTATTTTTATTTTTAGCTGAAAAGACGTAAAGGCAGTCAGCCCAGTGGTGTTTCTGGAGAGGGATTCCTTCAGAAATGGAGAAGACAGAAAGCTGCGGAGGCAGATATTTGCAGCAGTAAGTCCGTGATAGTTTGTCCCTTTTATCAAACATTCCTGCTGTTATAATTTGTACAGCATTTGTTGTTTCTTAAACTGTTGCACTGTCCAAATACCCACACTTGCCATCTTTGCACTTGACCACTTGATTACTTATTAAGTCTTTCCTGTATTTCGCCTAGTGTTCAAGTGAGCATGATGACCACAAGTGTGTGTCGAACTTTTCATGACCTGATGACTGTGTTTCCCAATCCTGGTCCTGGAGAACCCCAGCACTGCACGGTTTTGGTGTCTCTCTTATCTGCCTTGGAGTCTTCACTGATGAGCTGATGAGTTGAATCAGGTGTGTTTGATCAGGGAGACATCTCAAATGTGCAGTGTTTGGGTTCTCCAGGACCAGGATTGGGAGCCACTGCCTTATGGGACACTTAAGTGTTTACAGAGATTTTTAATATCTAATTATCAATATTTCACTGTTACTGTACATTGGACAGCTTCCCATGACCTCTTGTGAGATCTCGGCAAAAAGTCTGACAATTTATTCCAAAACATGATGCATGATGGGATACAGTAAGCTTTGTATAGCTCTCCGGAGCATTATTGGAGAGGTTTAGTGTGTGTTAAGGACGCTGTGCTTTGGCATTATTAAGTCCGGGGACAGTCTCGTTCACACACTGTCATGTACACACACTCTCAAGTGGCCAAGACTGCAAGTGTGGGTATCTGGACAGGGTCAAAGTCTTAAAAATGATCCCTAAACACAGTCGCACATCACAGTCTTAATAATCCAGTTTAACACTTGTATGATATTGTACAAGCCCCAGGACGGTCTCATCTGACACTATCAAAAGAATTCATATGACTATAGCTTGCTATTAATTACTTGTATTCAATAATGCATGCATTTAACATTTAATTATACAGCATCTTTACAGAGGTGTAATGTACAAGTTGCACGTACTTAATAATATTTTCTTCTTTCTGTCTTACAGGATTTTTTGCAGATAATCCTAATGCTGTTCTTCTTTTTCAGGTCTAAAATATCAAGCTCAACAGCTCACTCAAGAGCCAACCCTCACAAACCTTCCTAAAAACTAAAAGAGCTATTACTGAGTCTCAGCGAATCTTGCCACGATCAGCTCTTCCCAGGTACATTTGTTTAGAATATTTTTTTCAATCAACATTTACTCCTCAAATGCTCTGGTCTGAATCTTACTTTAAATTAACTTAATTATGTTTAATGAGCAATATTAATTGCACACAGAGTAAGTAGAGATTATCTTGTTTCACAGAAGAGAAGGAAGACCAAGGAAATGATTTGCTCAGGATGAGGAATGAAGACGGCCATCTTGTGCTCAAACAAACAGAAGTCCTCTGGTATGTGTGTGTTGAAGCAATGCTGTGTTATACAACATTTTATGATGATCTCTCACAGAACTGGTCATGTCAGCCTTGATTTCTTTTTTTACTATTACAATTACAGCATGTTAGCAAAGTGTGACTGGACATTTTATGTTTTTAAAAACACACCACCTGTTTTAAGAGTAGACAAGTATCATGAAATTGGTTTAGCTGATATAAACCGATTTACATTATTTAATTGTTTTGCAAATGTTATGTTATAAATTGTGAATTGATAGTTGATTGGTTTGAAGCCAGGCCTTACACTGCACAGACTAAAACACATTTGTGAGAGAAGTCAGGAACTTTGGAGAAAGATTCTAGAGGAAGAAAACACATTTACTGCAACAATAGATTCATTCTAGAGTCTCTGAGAACTACACATGCTAATGGAGTCTCATGAGCAAGTCCTTTGCCTCTGTAACTTTTTCTTAATTCTTGCAGAATGACATATTTATTGCAGTATTTTAATTTGTACAGATGATCTCATCAGCCAAATGAGGGGTTTTGACCAAGTGATGCTCTTGAAAGGAGTGAAAGAAGAGGATGTGGTAAATTCTCTTCAGAGAAAAAGCTTCTCAAAAGGTCTCAAAACAGCTTGAAGAATGGTAAGTGTACAGTACTACAAGGCTCATAGTTACTCACACTGCTAAAATCACGCAGAACATAAGCTGAGCTCTCTGTCCATTAAACAACTTCATCTGGATTGCTTGTTTCACTTTGACCAGGTCTGGGATCTTAGGACTGAGAAATCCTCTGACTGAGAGAAGCTACACCACATCAGTGCTATCAACCACAAACTGTTTCCAGACACGAGAGAAGAAGATCATCATGGGAGATGAAACCAGTTTAGATGTGATGATGGGAATCATTATTTTCTGGAACAGTATCTCATGTCTTATATATATCACATGATCTGTATCACAGTTGACTGGATGGGACTGTGTGACTTTTAAGGACATTTCATCACTCATCTGTGTGAACTGATTTATATATGAGGTTAATGTATTTTTGATGATAATTATTTTCATTGAATCTTATTTGTCTTGATGCTACTTTATCAACTTTATAGTCTATGCTTCAATAAAATGAAAATGGTGAATATTGTGTTGTGAAGATTCTTGGTAAATACATAATTTTACTAGGTAGGCTCATATGTGTTTATTTTAGACTTGGAAAAACAACATATTAATTATTGGGATTATTTTTTATTTAAGACATAAACATTTTCGATCGGATTAATAACATCTGAGACATCAGTACACCAGAAAGTAATTTTTTTATATTTTAGTAACATTTAGCACATTTTTTAGTGAAATAAAGGGAGTTACGAGATTAATTATTCTGCATTACAAGATGGTGCCATGGGCTTTATTGTTACAAACACTTGAGGGATAACTGAGAATGTAGCAGGAATGATCAACGTGGATCTTGTACAGTATTCAAACCAAGAGCACACACATTACTGATGTCCAGCACCTGAGGAGCAAGATACGGGGGTGAAGAGGACATTTTTACACTGATTTTTGCTAAATAGTTATATATATATAAATTAATATTCTTAGCACTGCATGAATTTGTCCTTGTGTAATAGTGAAGTATCACAATGTGTATACATTGTCCTTGATTACTGCTTTACAGTGGGGAATAGATAAAGGCAAGTTGTTGCAGGTTCATCCATTATATTTCTTGCCATTTACTTCAAAAATCAAATAAATAATCTATTATTTTCATTATTAAATAATTTCTTTCTAATTTTTCAATGTTTCATCAGATAGCCTCACAATGTCCTGTCAAAAGGTTTAATAGTCATGATGAATAGAACAGAAAACAGAGGACTGTGAAAACTGTCAGATATAAATGTGACTCAGCTCAGTTTGTTGTCCATGATGAGGAGAATACATATATGTAGGTTTTACTGCCCTTCTACCGCCAGGGGCCCAGTAGCACCCCCCGGAAGAGCCCAAAACTGTACAATTCAAATGGCTGTAAATCAGAGTCCAATTAACATATCAAAGAGAAAATGGGCAGGATTATTACTTATGCTATGCTGATAAAATAATGTTGAGCTCAGTTTTCAGAAATAAATGGAAAGCTGACATAAAGGCATTTTAAATATTGCTCACTGTAAAATACCACATTTCAGCCTGCCTCTCAAATATATCATAGAGGTTTGCACAATAAACATATTTAGATATCCAGTTTTCCTTAAAATAAATAATTTATTTCGTTTCGTTAATAAAAAGTTTTAAACTACATTACCCACAAGCCTCCGTCGTTCTATCTATGGAAAGGCAACACTAGGGGGCTATTTGTGGTTCATTTAAGTTATGCTTAGGGTTAGGATTAGGATCTCGCTAAAGATGTCATTTTTCTCAAGATAGCAACACTTCATTGTTGACTTAATATATTACTAATGTGATGATAGCAGCAAAACATACTTTTTAACATGATGCGCTGTTTAATATGGGTTAAAAGATAGTCCAACCACAGACTGTCCTGAAAATTCATAGCCAATGACATCAAAGCTGAGCAGTAGCATCACACTTCCTTATCCATTTATGACAGATGTCTTTCGTTTTTCGGCAGAAGGGATAGATTCGGTTAACAATAGATTAAGCTTGCTACTTATTAGATTCTGTTTTATTAACGTCTACACCTTCCTCCGTTGTTCAGCTTGACAAACATTGGGCAATATTGATGTGCACATGCCCAGCAGTCGCAGTTGTATCCAACAGACAGATTCCTCTATTATAAATCTAAGATACATTTTTAAGATTTGTATTTTTTTTTTTGACCCAATACAAATATATTTACTAATCAAATGACGTGCTTCTAAAATTTACATTGTATATTACATTGTGTTTTAAAGTTAAAATTGTTCACATTTGTGTTTCTGTGATTTACCATTCTCTACCATTTGAACTCTAGGAATAAAAACTGAAATTATAAATGAATGAACAAATAAATACATAAAGCATAATAAACATGCATATTTTTGTAAGGATCTTCCATTATTTATTTATATGTCAAACTCATTTAAAGACAACATGCCCAAATTACTACACTGCATCCTCTGTCACCAAGCTCGTTTTTGCCACCATAAAGAATAAAAAGGCAGTTATGTTGTAAACATTAACTATTTTCAGTATGCAAATGAAAATGCTTTTATTAAAAAACAAAACAGTAAATACAGTATGTCTTTCAGAGAACACTGGAAAAAGTGTTGTGACCAAAATGTTATACAACACAATGTAAATGTTTCAAACTCACAAAAAAACACCATGAAGACATGCATGTCAAGTGTGCAATATATTTTTAATATGGAGCGCTATTTTTAACTATTGTTTTCATCACTGGTTCTGTAATGTATTCATTATGAGCTTATAATTAAAACAAAGTTACATCTTCTACAAAAATTAAACCACTCCAAAGTCTAATCACTGATCCAGGGACCATATCTGTGTGTGTGGGTGACAAAGAGTTAACGAGGTGAGTCCTTGTGCATGATGGAGAATTACAGCGTTATCCTCAAAAAATCCTGTAAGACAGAAAGGAAGGAAATATTAAATTACATTCAACTTATACATTACACTGTGTTTTGTTTAGACCATAAAAGCAGCCTCTGTAAAGATGCTGTATAATTAAATGTTAAATGCATGCATTATTGAATACAAGTAATTAATAGCAAGCTATAGTCATATGAATTCTTTTGATAGTGTCAGATGAGACCGTCCTGGGGCTTGTACAATATCATACAAGTGTTAAACTGGATTATTAAGACTGTGATGTGCGACTGTGTTTAGGGATCATTTTTAAGACTTTGACCCTGTCCAGATACCCACACTTGCAGTCTTGGCCACTTGAGAGTGTGTGTACATGACAGTGTGTGAACGAGACTGTCCCCGGTCTTAATAATGCCAAAGCACAGCGTCCTTAACACACACT
The DNA here is from genome assembly GCF_023724105.1 of Carassius gibelio. NCBI lineage: Eukaryota > Metazoa > Chordata > Actinopteri > Cypriniformes > Cyprinidae > Carassius > Carassius gibelio. The sequence continues at coordinate 13,913,821 of NC_068394.1, forward strand.
AAACCTCTCCAATAATGCTCCGGAGAGCTATACAAAGCTTACTGTATCCCATCATGCATCATGTTTTGGAATAAATCGTCAGACTTTTTGCCGAGATCTCACAAGAAGTCATGGGAAGCTGTCCAATGTACAGTAACAGTGAAATATTGATAATTAGATATTAAAAATCTCTGTAAACACATAAGTGTCCCATAAGGCAGTGGCTCCCAATCCTGGTCCTGGAGAACCCAAACACTGCACATTTGAGATGTCTCCCTGATCAAACACACCTGATTCAACTCATCAGCTCATCAGTGAAGACTCCAAGGCAGATAAGAGAGACACCAAAACCGTGCAGTGCTGGGGTTCTCCAGGACCAGGATTGGGAAACACAGTCATCAGGTCATGAAAAGTTCGACACACACTTGTGGTCATCATGCTCACTTGAACACTAGGCGAAATACAGGAAAGACTTCAAATAAGTAATCAAGTGGTCAAGTGCAAAGATGGCAAGTGTGGGTATTTGGACAGTGCAACAGTTTAAGAAACAACAAATGCTGTACAAATTATAACAGCAGGAATGTTTGATAAAAGGGACAAACTATCACAGACTTACTGCTGCAAATATCTGCCTCCGCAGCTTTCTGTCTTCTCCATTTCTGAAGGAATCCCTCTCCAGAAACACCACTGGGCTGACTGCCTTTACGTCTTTTCAGCTAAAAATAAAAATAAAAATAAAAATAATAAAATGGGGAGAGTAAATAAAATTGAATTATATAAAGAATGTTAATAATGATCTGTGAGCAAAATATTTAGATATAATAAACATATATAAATATATATATAAATATAAACTGATATGAATGAACTGCAAAATGGAAAAATGCATGTTTTATTATTTATTTTTAATTTGATTTTTTTTTTTTTTTTTTGGATTTACATTAAAAGGTATTAAAAGCATGGTACAGAACATATGATTACTGTGATATCTGTCATATAAAAGCACATAAAAACACTAACATTACAGTGATACAAACATAGCTGGTTTGGTGATTATTGTATTGTTGTATTGATTATTAATATACCATAGTAAAACTACAGTTACTAATGTCCTGTTTACTGTGTTTTAACTTCACATTTCATTTATTACTATTGTAAGTGTCGTGATTACCATGATTTTACTACAAATACAACTTGCATCATTGATCCTGAAATTAATAATAATATAAAACGGATTGAAGGTCTATGGCACGTCAGGTGACAGATAGAGTTTAATCAGACTAATTAGCAGCTGTGTTCATTTATTTAAACGCAATGAAACTCAAAGACAGCCGCGGATGACCGATATAATACAGCGATTAAACATATGGCACTAATCTGATTAATAAATAAGACAGAATACATTTTATAAAAGGCATTAAAAGAGCGTATATACGACTACTCACCCAAACTGTGGAACTGATAGCAAGTATCGCGATGTGTGCTGAATGAGACTTCTTGAACGTGATTTCATAGCGATAAACATCTCATGTCCTCGTGTCGAATTCTGACGCCAAAAGTTTCCCATTGAAAGCAGTGAAGGTCGTAGTGCTTCGATATTCGACGCCGAGAGGCACATTTGGCGTCATAAAAGTGACGCTAGGGGCGCTTGACCATGCTTCAATTTTTGACGCCTTTGGAGTGAGAATGGGTTGTGTGGGAAAGATTGAGACTGGTGTCTTAGAGCCTGGAATTGTTCAATCAATCACCTTTATTTATATAGTGCTTTAAACAAAATACATTGCGTCAAAGCACTGAACAACATTCATTTGGAAAACAGTGTCTCAATAATGCAAAATGACAGTTAAGGCAGTTCATCATTGAATTCAGTGATGTCATCTCTGTTCAGTTAAATAGTGTCTGATGAAAAAATAATGTTCTCACCTTCTCAGCAGTCAACTTTGCTGGTGAGGTCAAGTCAATTATGATGTATCACCAGGGGCTTCAGACTGCCCTCCCTGGCCACAATGTGGGCTACAACATTAAAAATGTGTCTGTACAGGTGCATCTCAATAAATTTGAATGTCATGGAAAAGATCATTTATTTCAGTAATTCAACTCAAATTGTGAAACTCATGACTTAAATAAACTGAGTGCACACAGACTGAAGAAGTTTAAGTCTTTGGTTATTTTAATTGTGATGATTTTCGCTCACCAACCCACCAATTCACTGTCTCAACAAATATGGTGACATGCCAATCAGCTAATCAACTCAAAACACCAAGCATGTTAACAGAAAGTTGAGTGGAAGGAAAAAGTGTGGAAGAAAAAGCCGCACAACCAGCAGATGAGAACTGCAGCCTTATGAGGATTGTCAAGCAAAATTGATTCAAGAATTTGAGTGAACTTCACAAGGAATGGACTGAGGCTGGGGTCAAGGCATCAAGAGCCACCACACAAAGATGTGTCAAATAATTTTTTCTTACCTGGGCTAAGGAGAAGAAGAACTGGTCTGGATTGTTGCCCAGTGGTCCAAAATCCTCTTTTCAGATGAGAGCAAGTTTTGTATTTCATTTGGAAACCAAGGACCTAGAGTCTGGAGGAAGGCTTACAGGATGGAGAAGCTCATAGCTCAAGTTGTGTTAAGTTTCCACAGTCTGTGTTGATTTGGGGTGCAATCTCATCTGCTGGTGTTGGTCCAAAGTGTTGCTTGAAAACCAAAGTCACTGCACATGTTTACCAAGAAATGTTGGAGCACTTTCATGTCCTTATGTTGACCAGCTTTTTGAAGATGCTGATTTCATTGTCCAGCAGGATTTGGCACCTGCCCAAACTGCCAAAAGCACAAACAGTTGGTTAAATGCCGTGGTGTTGGTGTGCTTGACTGGCCAGCAAACTCACCAGACCTGAACCCCATAGAGAATCTAAGTGAGTGACGAAAGTGACGTGACATTCAGCCAAGTATGGTGACCCATACTCAGAATTTGTGCTCTGCATTTAACCCATCTGAAGTGCAGATACACAGAGCAGTGAACACACACACAGAGCAGTGAACACACACACACACTGTGAACACACACCCCGAGCAGTGGGCAACCATTTATGCTGCGGCGCCCGGGGAGCAGTTGGGGGTTCGATACCTTGCTCAAGGGCACCTAAGTCATGGTTCAGTTCAGTTCAGTTCAGTTTATTTATATAGCACATTTAAAAACAACCATGGTTGACCAAAGTGCTTAACAATGTCTAGAAAAGAAAACTAGAGAGTCACATACAAATAAAACAAATACAGTAAAAACATACCAATGTCACAGCTCAGCTTGATATAAAAGCCAAGGAATACAAGTGTGTCTTAAGAAATGACTTAAAAATTCCAACAGTCTGAGCAGTTCTTATGTGTACAGGTAAACTATTCCACAAATTAGGTGCCACCACTGAAAAAGCCCGGTCACCTTTATTTTTTAACTTAGTTCTTGGAACACTGAGGAGCACCTGACTGGATGACCTCAATGCTTTAACGGGGGCATGGACATGTAAAAGCTCTGATAAATACGCAGGCGCCAACCCATTTAAGATCTTAAAAACAAACAATAAAATCTTAAAATCAATCCTGAAGCGGACAGGAAGCCAGTGTAGTGAAGCTAGGACAGGGCTAATGTGCTCATACTTTTTAGTCCCAGTCAAAAGCCGAGCTGCTGCATTTTGGACTAACTGTAAGCGTTGAAGAGATGACTTATCCAGACCAACATATAAAGAGTTACAGTAGTCTAGTCTAGATGTTATAAAAGCATGAATTACACTTTCAAACTCCTTACGTGGCAGGTAGGGCTTGACTTTAGCTAACAGTCTTAGTTGAAAGAAACTGGCTTTTACAACAGAACTAATCTGTTTTTCAAATTTAAAAGCACTGTCAAAAATCACACCGAGATTCTTGGTAAATGGACGAACAAATAACCCTAAATTACCAAGTGCATCTACACAAGCACTTAAATCCCCAGGACGACCAAACACAACAATCTCAGTCTTATTTTCATTAAGACAAAGAAAGTTCTGATCCAACCATATTTTTAAATCTTTCAGGCAATTCAGTAATGAAAGAAACGAAGCTTTGTTATTAGTATTGACAGGCAAATAAATCTGTACATCATCTGCATAACAGTGAAAAGTGATATTGTGCTTTCTAAAAATATACCCCAAGGGCAGCATATACAAAGAAAACAACATAGGGCCCAATACTGACCCTTGAGGGACGCCACAAAAAAGAGGGTGGGCAGATGATGAAAATTCACCAAGGTGAACAGAAAAACTTCTGTCTGTCAAATATGACTGAAACCATTTAAGGGCTATGCCCTTAATACCGACACAGTGTTCAAGTCTAGATAAAAGAATAGAATGATTGACCGTATCAAAGGCCGCAGTAAAATCCAAAAGGACTAAAACAGCAGAGTTACCAGAGTCCACAGTTAAAAGAAGATCATTAGAAACTCTTAAAAGAGCAGTTTCTGTACTGTGACGGGGCTTAAAACCAGACTGAAAATTTTCATATATACTAAATTCATCAATAAATGACTGAAGTTGATTAAAAACAACTCTCTCCAAGACTTTCGATAAAAAGGGGAGTTTAGATATAGGTCTAAAATTTGACAAATTGGAAGGATCCAAGTTATTCTTTTTCAGTAGTGGTTGTACAATGGCATGTTTAAAAACAGATGGTACACACCCTGAGCTGAGAGATGTATTGACCAAAGATACAATGCTTTGCCCAACAGTGTCAAAGACATCTTTAACTAAATTGAACTGGTATTGAAGGTGGAGAGAGAACTGTAGGAAACAACCTTTCGATTGGGAGTCCGACTCTCTAACCATTAGGCCACGACTTCCCCCCCAATCTATGAGGTATTGTCAAGAGGAAAATGAGAATGAGAAAAGATACCAAAAAATGCAGATGAGCTGAAGGCCAGTCAAAGAAACCTGAGCTTCAATACCACCTCAGCAGGGCCACAAACTGATCACCTCCACACCATGCTGAATTGAGGCAGTAATTAAAGCAAAAGAAGCCCTTATCAAGTATTGAATACATGTGCAATAAATTAACATACTTTCCAGAAAGTCAACTGTGGCGAGTGGGTAGTATCGAGTCCCACGTAGGAGATGGAGGGATATAAAACTGGAGCGACGACCGTCAAGGACGAGAGAGGACCAGGCCTGGGACTTATTTTATGTTTTGCTTTTATTTGTGCGCGTCAGTCGCCGTGAGGGGCTGACGCGCTGTTGTGTTTATTTTTGATTATTAAAGTGTTTTTGATTGTGCGGCGGTTCCCGCCTCCTTCTTCCCGATGAATAGGATGTATATCGTTACAGTGGTGCCGAAACCCGGGAGAAGGAGGGACGCGCTGCTGAAGATCCCTCGCCGCTGTGGTGAATCCGCGGTGCCCTCGAGCAGGCGAGGTATGTGCCGCCAGGGACGCTCGAGGCGGTGGGCTGTAGTGAGTTGCCGGGGACGGGCGAGCTCGCTGCCAGCCGCCCACGATATGGAGGGGCGGCTGCCGTCCGTGAGGGAGCGGAGGAGTCGGCGCCGTTCGCCAGGGGGCCGGAGCCTGCTGCCTCCGCGATTGAGTCCGGAGGGGCAGGGAACGGGGGACTCCTGCCGCTGCCCAAAATCGGAGGAGCCGTCGCCGTCCATCGGGCGGCGGAGGAGTGTCGTGCCGTCCGCCGAGGGCCGTCCAGTGCCACCGCCAGGCACCGCGGAGGAGATCACCCAGCTGGTGGAGGGCCGAGCAGCAGTGCGTCTGGGAACCGGAATTTTTTTTTTTTTTTTTTTCTCCCCTCTCTCGTCCTTGTCGCTCCTCCTTCCATCTCCTTTTCTCTCGCCTCGTCTGTCCTACCCCCAGGTTCCTGCAGGTCCCCGTGAGCGGTCCCCCCCGGAGGGAAGGGGGGGGGGGGGGGATAGAGCGCAGTCTCGAGGGTACCCCCCGGCCTGCGAGGGGCGATGGGGGTATGTGGCGAGTGGGGCGGGGCCGAGAGGCGTGGGAACGAGGAGTGAGGCCAGGTGTAGTGATTGGAGATGAGCTACACCTGCGCCCCACCGCCAGTATCGAGTCCCACGTAGGAGATGGAGGGATATAAAACTGGAGCGACGACCGTGAAGGACGAGAGAGGACCAGGCCTGGGACTTATTTTATGTTTTGCTTTTATTTGTGCGCGTCAGTCGCCGTGAGGGGCTGATGCGCTGTTGTGTTTATTTTTGATTATTAAAGTGTTTTTGATTGTGCGCCGGTTCCCGCCTCCTTCTTCCCGATGAATAGGATGTATATCGTTACATCAACAATTCACAATAAATAAATATATTAATATTATTGGTCTTATGAAGTATAATTAGATGTGAATTGCTGAGTTTCTGTTAAATGTGAGTCAAAATCATCACAATTAAAATAACCAAAGACTTAAACTACTTCAGTCTTTTGTACATTTAATTTATTTAATACACAAGTTTCACAATTTGAGTTGAATTATTGAAATAAATAACATTTATTGAGATGCACCTGTAAAGAACCTTCAAAGAGATGATGTAGCAGGTAATGAATGCACAGCAGGACCCACCATCAGACGTCAGCAGGTTTATTGCTCAGGTACTACAGCTTTGCTCTCTTTGATGAACTCTGGTTGACAAACTGGTAACTGAATCTCTTGCGTGTTTCAACAGTTCATAATGCTGAACCACCCAGGCAAAGTCAAGGTTGGCTACTCCGCTGTACTAGATTGCCACGCAACTCATGTTTCCTGTCATTTTGCTGAGCTGAGGGAAAGACTTGTTCGGCGTATGGGGAAGAAACTGGAAGACTGGCCCCAGTACTTGATGTCAAAAGATGGTGCTACAATCAAACTCATCCCAAACAAACCCTTATGTGTGGAGAGCTTCTTTCATTATCTACCTCTGGGTAAGCCACTGGATTTAAAGTCAAAGTACTGCTGAAAGAAGCCAGTTTTAATGTGTCTGTGGGTGTGTTTTTCTTGTCAGGTTGATTTGCTGTAAGGGATTTAATACATACAGTTGCTGTTGGAATTATCAGAACTGGAGAAGGTGGACTAAGCTAAAAAGCTGTCACAAAAACCTGCTCCATCAAAATGAGTTGCTCATTCGTCCCTTTTATAACACTTTTCTACCAGCAGTCTGGTATGTGAACCAAAAAGTTTATGTTGAACATTTTTGTAAAGTTTTATGGAACCGCACTTTATTTTTGCCAATTCAAGCCGCTTTTTAATTACGTTGCTGCTGTATTGGGTTGTTTGAACTGACTCCGGGGTCCAATCTGAGGTTTGGTATGACTTTAGAGAAGCATTAACAGTTGTATGTTGCTTGAATGCAAATAAATTTTTCCCTTTAGTCGTTGCATGTGTTGAGTCTTGAGTCCACTTGTGGCAGCTGCTGTGGAGTGTCTTTACTAATTGACCTCGATGCTTAAGAGATTGAGTCTTGTTTAACATGAAACCATTTTATTGATAATGGAATGGTAAGTGAGGAACATGTTCAGACAGCGAATACTGTCCTCAAACTAAGCAGTCAAAAAGAAACCTGTCTGACCTCTAGCATTTCACCTTAACGCTGAATACTGGGTAGATGCAACAAAAGTGGTTAATGTCAAATGAAGATAATTATCTAAACTTGTGATTCGTTCTGAACTAGACTAATTTAAATTTTGGGGATCCCATCTACCAAAATGAATCACAATGCTGATCTTATCCAACCTTTGTTACTTGAATGCAAGACTGAGCAAATCTCAAACTGGAAACTATAGTGGTCGTAGTCCTTCATTGGGAATTTGAATGGCTAATGAGATCTGACATGGGGTTACTGGCAGAATGGACAAAGCAATGGTTCCAGTTGCAATACAGTACATGTCCATCACTTGAAAATATAACATCTATGAACCAAGTAAACAACTTCCATATTTCAGAAGTATTTCAAGTATCCAAGACCTCTCAATAAACTATTAAAGATGAAGAAGGGTGATCTTTCTGTTTGTGGAACACCACTGTATTACAGAGCACTGTCCTTCACAAAGACTGTAGTAAAATTACTTGTGTAGATAAAACAAACACTGATATGGGATCAGATAGGAACAACCTGTGAAAAGGACACAGGTAATGCATTGCACAGGTTAATAATTTTTACATTGAGTTGCAAGAACAGGGAATAGCAAACACAAATTATCATTTCACTCTTGGACATGCTTTAGTGGTGTATTAGGAAATGTGATGGTAAAAACAATTGAAAACCGATGTTCAGGAAACTTACAAGTCCAGTTATTCGCAAGGAAGAGAAGTCTACTAATGTCTGTCCCTGCTATAGATGATAGCAATGATGGCCACATTTATACTTCAATTTATTTGAACAAAACTGGCACCAGCCATAATTTACTGGCAGGTCGAGTACAAGTTCACACATTTACTTTTCAGACAAACACAATTTTCTACATTTACACAAAATCACACACTCATCCTTGTGTGAAACACACACACACATTTATGTACAATCCTATATAGAGAGATACAGTATCAGTAATAGTGGAGAGAAAGTGCTGGTCTTTTAAGTGGGTACAGTCTAGCCACTGCGGTAGGCTGTATAAAATGGTACAAGTAACAGCGGTAAAGTTAGAGATTTTATTTACACTCTGTCTCTGATGATGGTAAGGAGATAATGGGTTTCTCATTGTGGTTCCATCTCTCTAAAACTTGCATTTTTGATTCAGCAGCTAAGTCGAGTGCATCCCATAAATGGAAGAGGAGGACCAACAGTTCAGTGTCAATCAGACAGGATATGAACAAAAGACATGGGAAATACACCTTTCCTCTCTGGCTGCCCTTCGATGTGCCCGATCTGAAGACAAAAAAGAAAGGTTGCAATCAGAAAGTCAAAAAAAGGAATAACTGATGATGAACTGCTGTATTTCTGAAAATTAATGCAAGATTACCAGTTAGATTTAATTCAATGGCCTGGAAACAGTTCTGCTTTAACCATGGTTTATCAGTTTTTCATATTTAAACATCACTGTGTGACTTTGGTTTTATTCCAAGGAGTCTATTTGTTTATGTACTGTAGGCTTTTGAATGTAGAATTTTGGCTTCTTCGGTCTCATGCTGTGGTGCACATTTGCTTGAAATTTTGGTGTTGTTACACTTACCCACCACTCCTGATCTTCTTCCCCGGTCACTACAATGACCTCACCCTCAACGAAAGTGAGCTCATCATCATTATCTGCCTGACAATCATAGATAGTCTTCACCCTTCGCATGTTACTCTTTATCTGATAAAAGGCAAAACAAATAATCAAAGATAGTAAGATACTTCAATGCATTTTCCCAAATCATTGGTGACCAAATCCTTACCGGATTTATTTTCCTGGGCAATGGTACAGGCGTCTCGTGTGCAGATGTTAGGCTTCCATTGGTGTCTTCACTAGACGGGACAGGTTGAGGAGACAATTCAGCTTGTTGGATGACTGCTGGAGTATCTGGTGGTTGCGGCTTGGGAGCCACTTCACCAGGAGGAGGTTTGTGGAAGACCTCAGTGGTTACAGGTTTGGGTGGGGAGATGTCTGTCAGTTGAGGTTTGGGCGGTAGATCTTTCAGCTGAGGTTTAGGGGGTAGATCACCTAACTGGGGTTTAGGGGGAAGGTCAGATAGCTGAGGCTTTGGAGGCAGTTCTCCTGGTTTAGGGGGTAATTGTGAAGGCTGTGGTTTAGGAGGTATATCTCCAGGTAGGGGTCTATCGGCTAACGGAACTTTCTGTGGAGTGTCTGAACTCTGCAGAACCTTTTGGAACAGGACAGGTTCAGGAGGCTGGTTGGTTTTGTCCATAGATGGGTGATGAATGGTATCTATCTTACGCAGGGCAACTATATAAATTAAAAAAAAGGGTTAGTAGATTAGTTGTATGTTTTCAGTCAAATTTTTTATATAGTTCTAGACAATTTTGGAAGACAAATATGAGAAAATATTTCCCTCACTAACAATATGTTGGGTTATGTTTAAATGGCAGTAAAGCACACTAGAAACCAGGGTTTGCAAAAAGTTTAAATAGCAAAGGGCAAAATAAAAATAAAATTTCAAGAATAGTTTTTGCTGAAATACTTGGAATAAATGGTTTTGTTTGTTTGCATCTTTTAATGAGGTTACTCCTCATCACTGACACTGGCCTTTTATAGGGTATATTTTGTGATGTGAAATTTCATTTGAAAATGTTTCTCAAGTTATGCATCTAATTGTACTCTAATAGTGGGTAGGAAATGATACACTGTCAGCTTAATACAAACTGAATTATACATACGTTAATGCAAATAACTATACACTATACACAATAACTAAATTACTTAATGGAACTAATTTTATTTCATCATACAGATGTATCACAGCAATATTCAAAAGAAGAAAGCATGCCACCTACCCTTCTGAGGTAGTTTGGGAAGGACCCGTGGACCAAGTGTGGGCTTTGTGGTGTTGAGACTAGAAATATGGAAACATATGTAAGCCTCAAAGCAATGTCTGCTAATATCATATTTACATGCTCCGTAAAACCAGCCATGCTGTATAAAATGGAACTGATTTGCATGCCCAAACAAAATGAAAAATTACATGGACATATTCAAATGAAACTTTGCAGTGTAAAGTTTGCTGACCTTTCTAATGCAAATATAGTTCTAAAAATTGTTGAAAATTAGTTCATAATCATATAAAAACTGCAAAAGGTTTTTACTTGATGTGCAAATTTAATTCTGAATCACTTTTGTTCGGGGTGTTTCATTTGCTGCATTGAAGCTTGTGAAGGATGTCGGTTCACCTTTGCTGTTGTGGGATACCCTCAAATCTGTTTTGAGTGTACATCTTGATGACAGGAGGAGGCGTCGAATCGCTTCCTGGAACGATGAGCATGTTGTACAGTGAGCATTATACTGTGAGGTACTGTAAGATGTCATAACAAATTAACTAATTACTTAAATCTCTGTAAGAGCCTCTAAAGTAACATTTTCAGAAGAGACTTGTGTGACTTTCACACTGGGAATTTTATTTTATTTTTTTGAAATTATTGGAAATAATTTTTGAAATAATTTTAAGCTCACTACATTAAAGGGATCCCCGGGTATTAATACAAGTATAGGGTAATATAACATAAATGATGTCTCTTATTGGAACATGTAGTAGAGAACTCATGAAAGATGTATGTTATTAAAAAAAGCTAAATTGTTTTTACAATATGGGAGATGACTTTTTTTTATGTGAACAGTATATTATGCATTGATGACGTCAAATGGTTGCACTTGGTGAGCTACGGGTGCTTTTTACAGCGACAACTCGCTATTTAAACAAATAAAATACTAATACAATACCACATTGTGTGGCGTTTGGTTGTAATTTTCAGTCGGAGGGCAACGAGCAACAGTGGCTGTAGCTCACCAAGTGCAACCATTTTACGTGATCAGAATAATGCCCCCCCCCCCCCCCCACACACACAGTCCTAAATATGTATAAAACTATGTGATTCTTTCATATAACATATAATCTTTAATGGGTTTTCTACTACATATTTCAGTAGGGGACATCATTTACATTATATTAAGCTATACAAGTCTTAAAACCCAGGAAATAATAATATAAACATACTCTGCAGTTGGCTTTTGAGATTCACAATATTACAATATTGCGATTATCGCGACAGCCCTATGCAAACAATCTTATGTAAACTGATGTTTTCAGAAACAAGGAAAAATAATAATAATACTGAATGCAAAATTCTGAACTGCAGTGTACATGAAATAAAATGCATTTAAGTATACGCAACTGTTTTCCACATTTAAGTTAGTTTTGAACGTGAAAATCTCCAGGAATTCTTTCTGCAAATGTCACTTTATGGCTTTGTTTAGAGTCAGTATAGTGAAGCAAACTTTAATAAGAATGCAGCAGAAAGTTAATACATTAGCGCCAGGCCAGGCACAATAATGGTCTTATGCATTCAATCAGCAACTTAATTTAGATGGGTTATATCAAAACAGATCATGGCAAGATGCAATGCAGTCAAATATGTCTTTCACCTAATAATACAATTCAGACCATTATTTTGCCATGCCTTTCTCTTTGCCTTTTCACAAAATGGTAAGAAACATGCAAATCACTGGGGCAGGGTATAATGAAGAAGTCAAAAGTTTAGGGATGGGTCATTAGGCCGAGGCTTTCATTGGCAATATTGTCCTCTCAATATTGGTTTTCATATTTGAAATGTTATGGAGCTTAACACGTAACAACACCACAGAATGAATGGGATACAAATGATCTGGTTATATATTGTAGAGACTAAACCAAAAATAAATGCAGGAAGCCTGGGGATGATAATAACAGCGGCTAAGGATTGATCTTAAATTAACCAAGATTTGCTAGAATGTTATTTTAAAACAACTAAATTGGTGTTTAAAACAACTAAACTGAAAACAACTCAAACAAATGGAAAAATCTAATCCTTTCTATGTGTATAGGAGTAAATTTAAACCTGGACAAAAATACACACCAGAAACATTAGATTTGTAATTCAACCTAGAGTTGTTGACTAAGTATAGCCCACCTTTTATGAGCGGGGTGTGCGAGAAAGAGGTGGGGGGTTCGGATAGAGTGCGTTTGTGTCCAGGGGGAGGGGGCGGTGGTCTCTTCTTTGAGAAAGTGGAGCTGCCACTAGCGGGGGTCTGTGCGGCAGGGGTGGAGGGGGGCAAGTTTGACAATGGAGGGGCTGGAGGTAAAACAAACATGAAACAAGAACATGCCATGATGTCATGGGGAAGAATGGATACTGTCATTTAACATGTGCACTGAACAAGATACAGGAGGAGGATGGCAGGATATAAAGAGAAGTAAATAAAAGGAAAGAATGACAGTGTGGATAACCACTTGGAAAGGATGACAATTGCTACTGAAACTGAAGCAGGCCAGGTAAGTGGGGTACTAAATATAGAAGTGGAGAAACTAGATGAGTGACTTAAACTGGAGAAGGACATCGAGACACCACAAAAAAAAGTTGATTAAGGTTTATTCTCATGAATGATCTATTCTATGTTACATATTTTGAAAATAATAGTCAATAGCCAGTGAAAAACTCAGTCAGAGAGGACCAGGAAAGGGATGAAATGTAAGCAAATGCAGCATTTTTATAACTTCAGCAAATTCTGCACATAAGTTGTTACTAGGGCTGTGTGATTAATCAAAATCATCATAAAATCACGATTTGAGCATGCAGAATTTCTAAATCGCTTTATAGCACAATTTTCTGCACCCCCGACCTCCCACAGTATGCTATCTGAACCAATCAGAATGCAACGCGTCTAAGGCATATGACTACGTAACTCCAGGTTCACACACTGTCTTTTTTCCGAGCCCATGTTAAAAGATCAGAGCATTCACAATGCACACGGTAAAAGGCTAGAAATATAAACATGCGAAAAGAATGAATATCTAGCACATAAGCATAGAGAGAGTTGTGAGTGCACAGGATGCAGTTTGAGTGAGAAGACACACGTTTTAAGTGCACACACTCTCTCCGGACGAGAGCAGCGTGTATCTGAGCATGCGTGTCTGGTTTTGTGACAGAGCAAAGGAAATCTGTGTGTGAGTGGAGAGATTCGCGCTTAGGCATTATTTTAATGTGCATTTGCGTTAAAATTATGCGCTCTTGCTGCTGCTTCTGCACCACATACACCTAGCCTATTATATACACACTGAGTACGTGTGAACCTGTATAATGTATAACAAATCTATTTAAACACCTGAGGCACCGCTACAATGAGCTCTATGACCAATGCATGGCAAAAAGAGAAAAAAAGTCCCTGGACACGGGATTTATTTATTTATATTTTTTTGCCATATGTCTAGACATTTTGCCACACCTTTACTTAGTGATTATTTTGACGTATGTCTGTTCTAGAGACATGTTACAACTTTTTGATGAAGCTCTAATTGGTTTTCTTTTGGAAATATGTTTCAAATTCATACTGATTGCATTTATCACTGTAAAGCATATCTGTGTGTGTCAAAATCATGATTCGAATCGAAATCGAAAAATTGATCAAAGAAATCGCAATTGTTTTTTTGTGTCCATATCGCACAGCCCTAGTTGCTACTAAGCAAAGTCAAATCATCTATTTACTATATAGATAACATCAAGTGAAAAGTACATTGGATGTACTGAATCTGATTTGTCTGCTAAACTTATAAGAAGTGTTAGCGACCATGACGCAGTGACGGTTGTTTGTGTAACTGTAGTGTCCAAAAACCAGAAATATGCAGCATCTATAAGTATAAGTATTAATTTCCTTAAGAAAAAATAAATCTTATTCCCCTTAAAACATTTGTATGGTATTGTACTTTCATATAAAAACATTTAATTCACTGCAATGAAGCAAACTTCAGTTTCAGACACAGCCGTACGATCACAGAATAAGGTAATTAAATAGATTAAATAAGCAGGAGTGGTTTATACAAAAAAAAAAAAAAGATGAATAGATAAAAAGATAGTCACTGATGTATTGTCGAGTGCTAGCCAGAGTAGCATAGTGGGAATGAGAGCCAAGGAAAGCCAGAAGAGGAGCTGCAAGAGATGAGAAAAATAGAAAAATACAGAAAGAGAGCGAAGAACATTTGGAAAAAGACTCCATGACATTTTACATACTGTAGGTTTGCCTATTAATACAATGACATCAGAAAGTTAAACGAAAGTATCAAAAGGAAACGTAAACGCAGCTGGAGTCTGTGCAAAGCAACAGAGAGCGGATAAAAACCATACAGATATTTGTTACAGTTGTTAAAAGTTTCGCTGTTGTTGTTGTTTGTTTACTGTACAGATTTTAGCATTACAAACTGTACTAAAATAAAGAAGCTAATAGCTAGATTAATACGCTCGTAAACTGCATTTATGAATATAAATAGAATTTAGAACATAAAAATATAGATTTAATTATTAATATGCAAGACTGGTTAGAACAAGTTTTATGCTCAAGTTTTGGCGTTTGATCGGCTTTGAGGTTCTAGTTTACCTTTGCCTGCATTCCTTGGAGGCAGATGTGGAGCATCTGAGACTGGAGAGGACGGGCAGTCAGTAGAAACACTGTACATCTGATTGGAGAGTGCAGTGTATGAAAGCCGCTGCTTATCTCGCTGGCCAGTGAAAACAGGCAGAGGGAGCTTGTCATGAGGAGACAGACTGTACGAGTGACAGAAACTCTGAGGCCGGGGAGAACGATCCTTCTTAATGGGACTGGGCTGGGGATGAAAAACAATGTGACATTTTTTTTCAGTCAGTGAGTCACATGAGTTCGGATAATTTAAAAAAGGAGGAATGCGTTACTTTGTCATCCAGATCATCATCACTCTCGTCAAGCTCCTCCAGTCTGAGATTCCATTCATATTCCACATGGACTTTAAGATTAAATTTTCCTTCAGTGGCTTGTACCAGCTGAAGCACACACGAACACACACATACACAAATATGAGTCAGATCTTCAAAAACAGCCACATCTTAACAACCCGGCGCCTTTACCACATCTTTGCTGCCTCCTATTGTTCGCTGATCATGAAGAACATGTTTTCGGACATGTATTAAGAGTTTTGAAAGGAAGGATTATATCATCTGAACCAGAAGTTACTCACCGCTTCCTCACACTGAATGATCTTCAACCGCCTGGCAACATCTAGAGCTGTTTCTCCATTCTGATTGGCTGAAACATAAGGCCCCACATTAACCAGAAATTATATGTACATTCATTTAAATTACCAACATTATAATTCTAGACTATCTTGTCTAAAGAAACAAATGACAAAAATAAATATATATATATATTCATTCATTTTAAATAAATACAAACTCTTTTTCTATTCTATCTCGACTTGTTTTCTTTTATTAATTATTTTATTTATTAGACTAACCAGTACTTGTCACAGCACATATTACATATTCTTCTTCTTTTGTTGGTTTGATTTTTTAATTTAAGCATCATAACATTATAAATTGCAGTATGAAAAACTAATATCCATTTTGGGAGGGAAAAAAAATCAAAAGCCTTCATTAATTAATACAAGTTATAATAATAAATAAATAAATAAATAAATAAATAAATAAATTAAAATAATAATAATAATAATAATAATAATAATAAATTCATTTTTTATGGCCAATTATCATTATGGTACTGATGTGTTGTGCATGCCTACAAGTTTGCATATATTTAAGCATATTATAAAGGCATTATAAGTAAAAAGTAAAAAAAGTGAATCTGGTGAAACTGCACATGCATGTGTAACTCACTGATATCAGTAGCTGGTTTGCCTCTCAGCAGTAGTTTGAGGCATTCATGTTTCTCATACAGGCAACAGTAGTGCAGGGCCGTGTTTCCCCTCTCCGTCTGTTTATCCAGATTCCCACTGGAGACAGAGATAAGAATCAAATTTTCCTTGATCTTCTGACATGTTAGAGTTTATTGTACTATTAAAAACACACTGTAAGTATTAGAACTCAAAACCTCCTGCATAAAGCAAAATAAACATACCAAACCCAACCTGCATCAATTTTGGCACAAAACTACGGTCTTGTTAACAATGCCATCTGGGCAAGTCTCAAAAGTGTGTTTTATTGTGATTTAAATTAACTGAGGCTGACATTAACAAGCTTTTCACTCTTAATAAACCACTTCACATTTTTGAATTTGGGTCAGCAGTGACTAAACGCCACACATGGGGGTAGAGCAAGTAAATGACCCATTTCTGTTTACCTAGTGGGAATCACAGCAAAAATAAAAAACAGGCTACACAACTACACCAGTATATCCCTGCTATCTGAGAGCAAAATACATGCATAATACAACTGTGTGTCAGGAAATTTACTAATTATATTGTGAAATTAGTAGACTGTCACATGCCAGACTGAAAAAGGAAATTGCAAAAATATTATAAAGATCGTAAATGTTAAAGATGGATTAACACAACCGGTGGACATGTGGAATTCATTGTGGAATTTACAAAGAGATGTATAGTATAATACTGTATGACTAAGCTTTCCTTCCAAATACAGTACACTACAGTTTAAATGGTTTGGGGTCAGTAAAAATTGTTTGGATATAAAGAAATTAATATATTTATTCAGCAAGGATGCATTAAAAAAAATTACAGTAAAAACTTTTACACTGTCACATAATAATAATAACAACAATGATGTTGTTCATTAGAACTTTCTACAGTATTCACTAAAGAACCCTAAAATCTGATTCTGAATCCTGTAATTTCATTAAAGAATCCTGGTTTCTGTAAAAATATTAAGCAGCACAACTGTGTTCAATATCAATAATAATAAGAAATGTTTCTTGAGAACCAAATCAGAAAATTATAATGAATTCTGAAGGATCATGTGACACCAAAGACTAATGACTGCTGAAAATTTAGGTTTGCCAATAAAAATGTATTTTAACATATACTGTTATAAAGAAATAATGATTTAAAATACTTTTTTACTTTATTTTTTAAGATAAATTTGACAGATCCCAACCTTTTTAAGGAAACAAAGTGTCAACATAGAAAATAACATATCTTCCTTTTTTAAACACATTCATATTAACATTAATATCATATAATACATACTAATCACAATTTGTAACTGTACAGAAATTGCGCAAAAAGTAACATAATATTAGATTTATCACAGTGCAAACTTTGCCACTGAATGAACTCGGAACCCAACATTTTGAAGATTTAATCTCGGAGCAAGTGAGGATTGGGGAATGGAAAACAAAACCTGGTGAGGAGTTGAGTGAGCCATGCTCTCCAAAAAATAAAACTATTCCAGTCGTCTGGCATGGATTTATTTCCCTTAAGCTGTCATATTTCTCTTGAGTCAACCTTCAATGCAAACCTGGAATAGTTTCAGTGTTCCAGTTCTCAGGGAAATCAAATTATGATTATTTACTAGGATGTGAGCCAAGTCTATTTCATCGCAGGCATGACCCGATCTTCTAATGCTGTTATGCAACTTTAACCCACAAACCAGAGAGCAAATTGAGCTAAAGCTGAACTTAAATTACTCTATTATCTGCATAAAAATCTCTTCAAAAATCTCTCCATCTTAAATAAATAAAAAACACACTGAAAGCTCATCCGGTTGAATCATGAAGCTCTTTATGATAATAATGATGTAATGCAACAAAAGGTGACTGCCTAAAATGAATCCCAAAGATCATTCACTGCAAAAAAAAAATAATATAATAAAAACATGGCCAGGAGTGTATACTCTCAGGTTTTTGTGGTTATAGGTTGGTGTTCCATACCTGTTCTGGACGAGGAAGTCAACCAGGTGCAGTGAGTTGTGGTCACATGTCCTCACAGCGTAGTGCAATGCAGTCTCTCCTCCTTCCTACAAAAAATTTAATCTATTATCACTGTATTAACTGAAAAAATTGATCCTATTTAATTCAGTTTTTTAACATTAATATCATATAATACAAACTAATCACAATTTGCAACTGTACAGAAATTGTTCAAATATTAACCTAATATTACATTTATCACAGTGCAAACTTTGCCACTGAATGAACTCGGAGCACAATATCTTACAGATGTAATAAACTGATTTACTTTATTTACTTATACTTTTTTTTAAGAAGCTCTCCTAGTCATCTGTGGTAGAATTTCTCTTTGCATGGTATTAAGGGAAATAATAAAAAACATATATATTTTTATACAATTAAAAATTATTATTATTGTTTTTTAAAAATCTGCTGATGGAAACCAGGTCAACAATTTTATTTAGCAAATATATATTAAATTAATAGTGACAGTAAAGACTGTCAAAATGTTTATTGTACACAGTTATAAAAGATTTCTATTTCAAATAAATAATGTTCTTTTGATCTTTCTATTCATCAAAAAAAAAAAAAAAATCAATACCACAAATAATATGTATACAAAAAATATAAAGTGTTTAGATATATAAATAACTTTTTTTTACATTAATAATAATAAATGTATTTTTATTTTATTTTTTATTTTTTTCAGCAAATTAGAATATAAGATTGATTTCCAAAAGATCTTGTGACGATTAAGACTGGATAATAAAATGACATTTTCAGGTGTATTAAACTAGAAAAAAAAAAACAATTCCCAATATTTTACATTGTTTTCAATCAAATAAAATAAAAGCAGCCTTGGTAAGTGTAAGGGACTTTCAAAAAAACTGACCCCAAACTTTCGAATAGTAATGTATGTATACTGTAACTTACTGTAACTTAACAATTTTGTTAAGTGATGTATTGATGAAGATCCACTAAAATAGCTGGCTAATAGTGTCTCTGACATGGCCATGATCACTGATTCATGTTTTAAGGATTCAACAAAAGATGACCGTAATCAGCTTATGCTCTGGCCATACACTAGGTTGCATCAGGGGTCTCCAACTAGCAGACTCTGGTCCGAATCCGGACCGCAAAGCATTCTGACATGAGGAAATAAATAAATGCCAAATGCTAATTTCTTATAAAATCAAATTTCTATCAAGCACATCACTTGAACTGTTAGGGTTATGTCACCATGGGTTGATACTACAGTTAACTGTTATTATGTTCAGAGGTGCAGTCATGCGTTTAGTGAAGAGAGCAGAAAGCGGCACACAAACGGATGAAACTTTCAGTGAACAAAAACAATGGCATTCTCAAAATTTTGGAAAGATGAGGGGTCCTTAAAAAGTATTTAATTTTTATTTTATTTTTTAATGGTAAATGAATAAGTGACCCTATTTCCCCCACTGTCCTAGTTACTATATCTTTAAAGATCGATTTGACTCTGATGCTGTCCTTCACCTGTCCTCCTTCAGGTAGTGGTTCCATAAGCTCCACCCCCTCAGAATACACCTGGATGAGAGCGAGTAGGTCATGTGACCTGATGGCTTCAAACAGCTCACTCATCTTGGCTGCTGCTGAGCTGCAGGTTTTTCTTGCGAACTTATGATCTACATACTTAGCATTTATAAACTCTTTACGAACAGTCCTAAGATCAACATACGAGAAAGGGAAATAGCATTAATATCTAAACATTCAAACATCTTTAAGCAACTGCAAATAAAGAAAATCTATCATTTACCAGAAAGTATTTTCAATACACTAGAAAACTCAAATATAATATGACAATTAATTTTACGTTTGCTATAAACACTTACATGTCACTAGCAGGAGTGGGCTTGGGAGAGGGGCAAGGAAGATTTCCCTCCATTATTTCATTAAAACTACTGTTTCCCACATTCTTGGCCAGCTGAAAGCAAACCAATAGAGGAAAACAAAATAAAATATGCCTAAATTACAATAGATCCAATTCTTCTCATATTATTAAATAAATAATTATGAATTATGTATACAGTCACGGGTCCAATGCACTGACCCCAAAAATGTTTTATATGATTTTAAAATATTAAAGGATTTAATGTTAATACAACTAACTTGATTCATTTTGATACATGTAGTAAGGACAATGAAACATTTAGCTGAACTTAAGCTTAAAGTTAAAGTTAATTTGGCTATATTTTAAATTTTGTCACATAAATTAGTTTGTGATCAAACAATAACTGGCAGACACCCGCAATACTGCCTAAGAATCCCTAGGGTTCCCTTGTTTAAGACCTTAAACAATATCTGCCTCATCGTACACACCAAGAGTTCAGCGGTTCCCAGTTTGTCTAGCTCCATGGACTGAATGCGTGAGATGTGGACGCCCATCTCCCGGTGAATGCCTGAACATTCGATGCACGTCAGGATCCCGAGGTTAGTTGACAACCACTTGGGATCTGAGAACATAAACAGAAAAGAAAAGAATAAAAGGTAAAATTAGGAAGAGGAAAAGAAACAAACACATTTTTACCACAAGGGGTCCTCATTGCACTCATAATTTTAATTTCTAATGGACTTCAAAGGATATTCCATCATGATTCCAGTTCAAAGAGAGGGTATATGGTCCATTCAAAGGACATTAAAATGTGCAAATGTACAATTGTATTTAAAGAGTTCCAAGGCAAAAGCCTCTAAAAGCCATCTCGTTCAAAAATGAGATAACAATACTTAAGTAGTGAATGCTCTCCACACATAGTTCATCATGCGCTATATCCCACCCTCAACCCTTTCAGAAGTGCCAGTACTTACACAGAAACATATACATAGTAGCCAGAGAGAAATAGTAATTTTAAAGAAGAACGTCAAAAGTACTTAGAGGCTTTTGCATCTGAACTCTTCAATAAATTATGCCATAGTTCACACTTCTCTAGTACAGTAAGTTTCATCTGTGTGAAGGTGCTGCAGGCAGTGGCATAGCGCAAAGTGACTTCCTGTGTTCAGGGAGTAAGGAGTAATGAACACTATGTAGTGACTCTGTCAATCAGAATCAGAACACAGTTCATGCATGGATTTCTCTTCTAAAGAGCTGATGATCCGAATCAGGTGTGTTAAAAAAGGGAGAGATGCAAAATATGAAGACTGAGAACCACTGTTCTAGAAGATGGAATGGCAAATACTGAATGGAGTTTAACTCAGAGTGCAATGTTATCAGTGATTGTAGGAGAATGAGACACAATCTGTGTGTTAGTGTTGGCAGCAGGTGTGTTTGTGGCTCCATGAGTGCCAGTGACATCCCCTGAACAGAACTAGTGACAGGGCAGCAAAGATAAGAGAACACACACATACACAGCAGCTAAATATAGAAACATGTCTTCTCTAGCAGCTTTCTCTGCATGGTCAGTAAATCCCAGGTGTACTTGTACATTATGTCTTTATTTCTTCACACAATCAGTCATCATCAAATACAATCATTCATCTCTCTGGTTAAAAAAATAAACCAGTACGCTTTCAAATAGACTCACTGGTGTAAGGAGTCATGCACCTTGACATAGATGAGTGTTTCGCTTTTAGCTGAGGAGCTGAATTACAGCTCAACACAGCTCTATAAGCTTTAATATGAACTTAAACTTCATTTAAAAGCCCTTGAATCAATGATTCAGTTGACCAGAATAGTTCATTTTTAAAAAGAGTAAGATGCAACTATGAAGCATACTCCTTCCATATAGTCTGTGCTACTGACATAAATGATACCTGAAATCATGTGACTTTTTTTACACCTACTAAATAAAATGGAACCAATCTTTAACACCTGACCAACTGAAAGTCACTACAACCATCCAGAACACCAAAGAAACTACATAGAATAAATGTAACAATGTACTAACAATGTTCCAGGACACCTTAACAACCTCATAGCAATGTATTAACAACCACTCAGAACACATAAACGAGAAAAGAAACTATACTACGATGCTAGCAACCACCTAAAACACATTAGAATCTGCATATAAAAGTAGCTATGTGCTTAGGGCTAACAACCATGTAGAACACCTTAGCAACTGCTTAGTAATATAACAACGTGCTAGTACCAACCACCTAAAACATAAAAACTGCATTTGAAAGTAGCTATGAGACCTTAACAATGACAGCAATATGCTAACAACCTCCCAACAACATAGTTATACTGAATAACAACATAATCCAATTTATATCTACGGAAAATTCTGTCTATAGTGCATCTGTTACAAATTGTGTGTGTGCTAAACGAAAGACAAAGTGTTAGAGGAGGATAGTGATCAAAATGAGGAGTTTACTGGATGACGAAGGAGATTACGGACAATATACTACACTTCACAAATATGTTAAGTTAAATATACAGATAAAGCATTAACATAGACAAATATACATTCACATTCAATCACGGACCAGGAGGAACTGAACAGACTGGGTATTTAAACACACAGGAGGTAATGAGGGAACTGGAGACAGGTGGGGAATAATCAATTAACCAAAACAAAAAAGGAAGGTGACCAAATAAGGAAAAAGAAATCCATGAACGTAACAGCATCTCATACATAATATGAATCAAAGAACCATTCACATTAAGAAAAATAAATATAAAGATAACTAATATAAGTGTCTACACCAACGTTATTTTTATTTTTTTGTTATTATTGTTATGATTTTGGTGCGGACTTACCATGATTAAAACTTTATAGCTATCGTTATTGATAGTTATTTCGTTGGTGTGAATTCTAGGCCTTTATTCTGGCACTACTCATTAACAATGGTCATCTAACAAGACAGCAATAAAAAAAAAAATCACTGATAAACCTGACAATTTATAAAAATGCATTTCCTCAATTTTAAATTGTTCATCGATTTATGTTACAACAAATTAAAACAAGTATAAATGCACCATGATCCTTTCCAGGGTCATATCTCTATCCTCTTGCAGAGAGAGAAAACAATGAATTTGAAAGAGGCTGATCAAATAATCCCTGGAGCAGAAGCTCTCTCAGAACTTTTAGCACAGCTTGCATGAGCCAATTACATAAGAGAGTGATATAACAGCGCTCGACTGTACTGACTGCCTGATCCTCACACTCACACTGCTGCTGCTTCATCATGAGAGAAACAGATTTCACTGGTAAAAGAGTGAGAGAAACAGAAATAGGGATTCAAAAAAATAAAAACAGATTGAATGGAGAACAGACGTGAGAGGAGAGAGTGAAACGAAGTTGAGAATCTTACCAGACACAGTTGAATTATTATTTTCTTTTGAGACAGACAGACAGACAGACAGATAGACAGATAGACAGATAGATAGATAGATAGATAGATAGATAGATAGATAGATAGATAGATAGATAGATAGATAGATAGATAGATAGATAGATAGATAGATAATGGTAAATGATATATGGATGGACAAACAGAGATATGCACCTGGAGCCCCACAATCACAGCACACTTCATTTCCGGCCATGCGCAGCACATCTTCTATTATGGCTTTAGTGAGATCTTCCAGCCCATCATCTCCTCCCCCCTGCTCTCCTCTGAAGGCCATGTTAAGTGCCTCCTCCTTACTGTTAGTTAACACTGAGATCCATCTGTAGAGGCAAAAACACATTAACAGACACATTCATCTTTTTTTTTATGTACAGTTTTACGACACAACCAAAACTGAAGAGTGCAAAGGCATTTTTTTCTTTGGAATAACATGCTGGAATAACAGGAACACGTATTAGGAAAGGTGTCAATTTTGACGGCATGGTAGCTGTACACAGTTTAGGGCTGCACGATAAATTGCATGCGATATTTAATGCGCATCTTGTCAGTAAAGCCGGTTCTGACAAGATGCCCGTTAAATATCACATGGGATTCATCGTGCAGCCCTAAGTTACAAAGTTGCAACTCTAAAATGCTTGAATTGCTTGTCCACCCCAGTCCTTCTTCTGATTGGTCCATTGTTTTAAACCTGACACTGACCCTCTACTGCAAAACATAAGATGGACTATTTATAAGTTGACCTAACTACTCTGTCATGTAATGCTGAAATACCAATTTGCCAACAAGACTAAATCCTAAAGCAACATCCAAACCATTCTTTCAGACCCTCTTATTCATCTTCCCTTTTTTTTTCATAAATAAGACATATTTGACAAAAAAATGGGGTGATACACTAAGATCAAAAGCATGCCATGCCTCCTTGTTAGTGAGATGATGTGATTGGCTTTTGGTTTTTAAGAGATTCCAGTCAAAGCAGAGGTGAAAGGACTGCAGGACTGATCTATAAAGGGGTTAAAGGCCTCATTCTGATCAGCCTCTGTTAAATGGCTCAGTCAGGGAGTTCTCTGATAAACAGCAGGGAGCTCACAGCAGTGTAGGTAAGAAGCAAAGCCAGCTGTTAAAAATACTTAGACGTTATGAGATGGTAGATGCTTTTTTGCCATATTAAAACAATCGAACACAACTTCAAAGACTTCTCACCACAAAGATTTATAAAACCCATCGAGAAAATGCTTTAGACAGCAGTTCAAAACTCAACATTTTTTATGATATTAGTTTGCCATAAAAGTAGTACAATCTAGTCACACAAAAGAAAAGTTTCTTTCAACGCTAGGCAGATTACTATAATTACAGATGCAAAGTGGTAAAAAAATTAAAGCCCCTTAAATAAATCTTACATAATAAATTCCTGCTCATCTTCAGCCTGGAAATGATATGTACGGTTATCTGAAACACATGACAAATAAAATATAATCCATTTGCATATACATGAAGTGATTTCCACTAATCTAATTAAACACCAGAAGATGGTATTAAAGTTAGAAATCACATTAATGTTGCAATTATACAACTATTTAAAATTAAGTTTGACAATTTTCTTCCCAGACTGAGTATGGTAAAGTAAACACAAACATTACACTAAGCTACTAAATCACTCATGTGGTTCCCCACAAAACAAGCTCTCCCTGTGGGTGTCTGTTGACTCACGGGAAATGAGATCGAAGCACTTCCTGTCCTCAGAGCTGGGCTTGACCTGACACGTGAGCAGGTTGAGTTTGACAGGCTGCCTGTTTGCCTGAAACAAAATGTGACAACAGGAGAAATGCTTAACTAATTCATATTCCTGCTGTAACATCCCAGACCATGTGATTTTAAATTTATCATAAAAGATAAAGCTAATACAAAGATTATATATTATTTTGGTAGACAATCATTTAACTTATGTCTATTACTGGTCTACAGCCCACAGAAAGTTTGTCAGTCTGACCGGGGTACATTTAGAACAGAAAGTACTCTTGCACACCATCTTCACACTTTTTTTCTATTATATGTACACACTAGACGGATATCTTTAGCTGAGTGTCATATTTTTAGCGTCTCAAACTGCATATACCTGTAGTAGCATATAGGTCAGAGTGCATTACTAAATTAGTAGAGTTTTTAAAACTATAAAACATATTTTTTTAAACTAAATTAAGATTCCTTCTTTTTACAAATAAATAATATTCACAAAACTCTAGATATTAGTTTGTGAAGTTTGTGATTTAACTATTAGAAACCTTATATAGGCTCAATCGCATAGTGATATGCATACAGGCTATTGTTGAACAAAGGTGTTGAGAAATGCAACACATATGTTGGTTACATAACACTGGTCCAGAATATGGTTTGATTTGACGATGAAATGTGAAACAGAGGGTATCAATAGGCAAAGTGACATCATGGCGAAAAGTAAACAATTTATGACAGGTTGTGGAGGGTGAGAGAGGACAAGACCAGTGTTGCAGTGTTAAGTAATGTGTTACTGTAATTTGATTTTTTTTTTTTTTTTTTAGTAACGGAGGAATGTAAAGCATTATAATTTTCAAAAAAGTAATTAGAGTATAGTTACAAGCTGAAGTCTCTATACGTTACTGCTGTGTTGCATTGCTGACATAATGCAATGTTTTATAATCTAGAGATTGCTAAAAGGATGTATCACATGCTAAGTAACTTGTTAAATCAAGTGCCAGTGGATTAGAGACCTGCTCCCAAGAGACCTGATGCAACAGAGTTTAGTGCGGGACAAGACTTGATAGGCACCAATTGCATCGGGAGACATGAGGAGACTCGTGTGCAGGATGTGGGAGAATAAAATTATTCATGGGACTCCCGCAAAATAGAAATATCTTAACATAAAATATCTAAAACAAATACATTGTTATTCATCTATTGCACAAAAGCAACATGAACTAATATAAAATATTAATTATTAACAGGCGCGTGCTATGGAGAGTTTCTCTTTAGGCTATAACACGTGTTTGCAGCATTGAGTAATAAAGTGCTGAAATTTGCATGCTCACGAATCCTCTCATCATAACACACGAATTGTAGACATTATGAAAGATTCATGTTCTAACAGAGATTTTTGAGATTGCGATGAACTGAGACGTCTTTTAGAGGTTATAAATGCAGCGCTCTTTGCTGGCATTCTGCCATGCCAAAACCATGCACACAGCAGCCACTTGGTTTAGTTAAAAATAACAGTATTCTATGAATGCTGATGCTTTTAATAACAAATATTTTTTGGGAGCGTGTATAATGGGATTTCATAAACTGAATGGAGGAAAAAGTAATGTAACTAGTAATGTAACTAATTACGAATTAATTTTGAAATAAAGTAATCAGAACAGTAATGTGATTAGGTTTAAAAGGAGTAAAGGAGTAAATAAAGTATTGATTTCAAACATTCATAATTTCTTTTTTTTTTTTGCAAACGCCACTTTTGCATACCATGCCTCCCCCATACACAGGTCTTACACCATATTTCAAAAGGGAAAAATTATTACTAGGAAAACTTGAAGTTTAGCTTACCTCTCGAGAAGAAACTCTGCAAGTTTGATGTATCAATTGAAACCCAAACATTTCATCAAATTCGTCTGTATTGTATAAATACTGGCTTTTTTTTTTAAACCAGCTAAACTGAATGGATGTAATTCAATAATTTATGGTCCTGAGCCTTCAACGTAAGATTTATATATAAATGTAATATCAATTATTGATTGTTATCAGGATGTGAAGAGACCTTCAACCAATATAACAAAAAACTATTCTGAAAAAAAAAAAAAAAAAATTCTAGTCTACCCTAGCTATATAGAGGGACACAGGTTGGGAGGGTCTCTAGGTTGTTCTGGAGACATCCAGCCAAAGTTCAGAAAGCTGATTAAGTCTTTTGTCTGTAAATATTAGACCTGTGTTATTATTAAGCTGATTATAGGATGACATGGTTTATAGTGAAGAGTGTAAATCACATGAGTGTGTCTGAGTTACTCACAGTGGCATGAGAGATGGTGAGAATTCCTCCTTTAACAGAACACTTCCTCCTTTGCCACACCTTCCTCAACCTACAACAGAACAATTATACTGCATAACACTACTTATAACAGAGCAAGAACTCACATTGATCAGAAATCTCATCAAAATGTGTGTGTGTGTGTGTGTGTGTGTGTGTACCCATCACTTTTCTTCAACAGATAACCTTTCTTCTCACTGCCAAACTCTTTGTTTCCCTGCAGCTGGTGCATACTATAGCCACCCTGTTTACTCTGAGAGTCCTGCTCAAGTACAAACACACATACACATGGTGCTTTAAACAGCAATATGCAGTCACTGATCCAAACAGATACTGCATACACAGCATTTTTGAAAAATGATGATGATTTTACAATATTTCTCAACAGATTTGTAACCTTTTAAACATCAGCTTTATCTGACAGCCACTTATTTAATGTGCACACACACACACACACACACACACACACTCACGCACAGCACACTAGGGCTGGGCGATATATCTAACGATATGATCATGTGCATATAATCAGTAAAGCTGCTTCCTTGATCACTGCTAAAATCGCCATCACCTGCTTACAATTGGAGTGGCATTTAATAGACAGAGCCGTAGATCGCTGACAAGCTACGCAATATCGCGTTCATTATCGCAGATGAATCGCCTTCGATAATGAACGCAATATTGCGTAGCTTGACAGCGATCTACGGCTCTCTCTATTAAATTCAACTCCAATTATAAGCAGGTGATGGCGATTTTAGCAGTGATCATGGAAGAAGCTTTACTGATTAGATGCGCATGATCATATCGTTAGATATATCGCCCAGCCCTACAGCACACACAACAACAACAATCTCTATCTCATTCCCACGGCATGCTGTACACACTGAACACTTACTCTTCTAGACTTCAATCCATACAGGAAGCGGGTGAGAGAGACATACAATAGGAGAGGGTGTGAAAAGCATGGTACATGTAAGCTGTGTGTATTGAATCTGTTAAACCATTTAAATGCACTATGGTACACTACATAACGGTTTGTTCTAGCTTAAAGACTTATCTCCCACCATGTTACCATAATAAAATGCAAGTTTGCTGTCATGACGATGTGTTGGCAATAAGCACATAAAACCAATATTCATTGACTAACTACTTATTGTCATTTATTTTGCTTATTAAATATGATAGAGTCAGTAATTTTTCTCTGAGCAACCAGTGGGGCACAACACTGGTTACCAGCAAGCCCAATTTCATACTGGCTACCAGAATGGTACAGCACTGGGCACTCCCTCTCACACTCTCCCCTGTACAGGTTGAGCTTTAAGAAAGGTTTGCACATTAGATCCACAGATGTACTGTAAAACTCAACTCTTCAGGTCTCATTCAATTAAAGGATTACCATATTTTTTGGACTATAAGTCGCACCTGAGTATAAGTCGCATCAGTCCAAAAATACGTCATGACGAGGAAAAAAAATTATATAAGTCGCACTGGACTATAAGTTGCATTTATTAAGAACCAAGAACCAAGAGAAAACATTAACGTCTACAGCCGCGAGAGCGCCCTCTCGCGGCTGTAGACGGTAATGTTTTATCTTGTTTAATTTCTCTTGGTTCATGTCAAATTAATTTTGATAAATAAGTCGCAACTGACTATAAGTCGCAGGACCAGCCAAACAATGAAAAAAGTGCGACTTATAGTCCGGAAAATATGCTAATTAGAATTCTACGTGTGTACAGCATTTTAAATACGGAATATATTTAATATATTTACATATTTTAAATATGTACAGTTAATGTAATGAACATTGGAAATATTTAATCCCAAACAAGTAATTTGACTGATGTTTGGGCAATTAAATGATAATTTGCATTGGTCCTAAGACAGAGCCCTGAGGCACACCACCTTCTACACCTACCTCCTTTTGTTCAAGCTGTAGATAGGATTTAATGAGATCCCTTAATGCTGTGAGCTGCTTTTTCTCTTCATCTTGTGTTTGTTTTATCTACATCACACAAAATCAAAAATAACTTGTTACACTGTAACAGTATCAGGGGTGCAGGACATAAACCAATTATTGTAAAGTACCGCAATATTTCACCTAGTAATACAATTTTTATATTGTCATGCTAAGAAATAATATATGTAGCTGCATTTTTCACTTTCATATTTTGAGACTGGACCACATGAATGATTGGCCACCATTCAGACCAAGCCCAGCAAGGTAAAACGTGGTATAGCAACAGTCAATGCACAATTATTTTTAGTTGACCAAAGATCTTAGGAAAGAATATAATGGTGCACAACAGAGAGGTGTAATGCAGCTCTAAGAGAAACAAGTAAAATGTTGCAATAACAATTTTAAATGACAATACACTAAACAAAATTTTGTAATGTAACCCAGATATTTGTAAAATATTTTATTGCCAAGTCCAATCCATAAAGCTAAAATTATTTTACCAAATCATTTTTTTTACAATTTAAGAAATGTTTCATTTTTAAAGAATAAGGCACATACATTGTAAAGATCTGCTGCTAGTTTCTCGATGTACTGCTTTAGCTTATCTGCCGTCTTCAATCCATCTTGAAAAAAGCTTTTTTAAGAAAAAGAAAAAAAAAATTACGAGAATGAATTAACACATTTTTCATGTGGCTGTACATATTTTTTCAATACTGTCAGGAAAAATTATAAACTTTCAATATATCAAACGGCGAACAGGTCTGTACAGCAAACAGGTCTGCAACATCTAGACAGACTAGGGACTTATTTGAGGATCCTGTTTGTGGATTTCAGCTTGGCCTTTAAATCTATCATCCCAAACCTCCTCCTGCCCAAACTGACTCAGCTCTCCATGTTCACCTCCGTCTGTCAGTGGATTAACAGCCTTCTGACAGACAGGCAGCAGCTAGTGAGGCTGGGAGAACTCACATCCAGCACCACCTGAGGAAGTTCAACCTGCCACAGGAGCTGCTGAAACTGTTCTACTACACCATCCGTCCTCTGCACTTCTATAACTGTCTGGTTCAGCTCAGCTACCAAATCTGACCTCAGAAGACTACAGAGGGTAGTCCGGACTGCTGAGCAAATCATTTGTACAACCCTCCCCACACTCCAAGAACTGCACTCATCCATAGTGAGGAAAAGGGCTGGCCAAATCACTCTGGACCACTCACTCCCTCTTTGAACACCAGAATGACCAGACACAGAAATAGTTTCTTCCCTTAGGCAATCCATCTCGTGACATTTGACAATAACTGTGGAACACATAACACTATTTATACACTTATTTATCTATCACACACACTTTGAAGCTTTGAACTAACAAATAAACATTCCGTTTTGTGGATACCTTTGGTGGAAATGTCCAGTTTTAAATATTGACAGATGACTAAAATAGTGCCAACACTAACAACCAGCCAAGAGTATCAGATTCAAATTGGATGAGTCAGTAGTACAGACACTGTGCCACACTTTCTGGTGTCAGGACACATCAGATGGTTACAGTATATGAGGTTTGAGCATGTTTCTGCATTTTTACCTTTGCCATATTTTAGCAAATAAATAAAAAAAAGAGCTTTTCAAAGTATATGTATAATTCCATTTGTTATATTTTAAAAGAAAGAAAACTGAATTTTCTGCCTATATAATTATTATCTATTTGTTCAATTTCTTCAATTTGTGAAGATTTATAATATAAGTGCACATATGCATAATTAATAACCAACATATTCTATCTCTAAACTGGATAATGCACAGGGAACATAAACACTGAATCCAATGGAATCAAATCAAATAATAGAACAACTTTCTCCACACTTTATGGACAAGATCTTACAGTTGTTTTTGCTGCAGCTCTACACTATTGTATGCTTTACTTGTACAGTTTCAATAATAACATTTCACCATACAAGAAAACCAAATTACTTATTTATAATTAAACCCAGATAAGAAACTTATCCATAAAGAAAATCCATAAATAGTGTTTTTCCCTATTTAGTGATAAATGGTTGCTACACCAGGAACTTTTATATTTCTGATAAGTCTGACAAGTCAGAACACAATCATTCTTACATCTGACCAGTCAAAACCTTGAAGTGCAAGGTAAGCTTGCAGGTTTCTGCTGATGTATCTCAGTTCTTTCTTTCAGCTCATCACTTTTTCAGACCTTCGGGACATTGACACTTAGGTTACATGGATCAATAATACTTCCCATATCGACCATTAACAATCAAACGTCAAATAGAAATTTATGTTGACAGTTGTATGACCTCAAAGGATTTGGATTTTAGCAGACTTATTTATCTAGTATATTGATATTCCAAATGTCTTTCGTGGTAAAAAAATGCATCTGAAAGAAAATGTCACTTACTTGCACTGCCCATGGTAATACTTGATCAAGTTCTGAAGGAGGTCAACCCCTTTTTTTGTCTTTATTTCATTCACTTTGATCAGGTACTGCAAAAACAGACAGAATTTGGTCACAACACAGTAAACTGTATTATCCCAACAGTAAAACAAAAGATATTCAGTGACTGAAACCTTAAGTGCTATATTATTTGAAATAGATTATTCAAAAATCATTTTAGGTAAAATTACAGGTCCTTTCCACTGCAAATATTTTAATTATAATATCTCGTAGTGATATGGCACACACATTCTGCTCAACTTAAGAGTGTGTTAATGTATTTGTGCATAACTTTTAAACCCAAAAGGCACAGTTTTGTGGACAATTTTAGAGACACAACAGTATTTAGTTTCCTAATTAGGTTAGGGTGTGTGAAAATCTTCGTTTTAATGTTGCATACAGTAAGTATGTTGTATGTGTTTGCTAGAGTTTATCATTTCCTTCAATACTTTTCTGTATCTGAATGAGTCACCTCACTGCAGAATAAATTATTCATTGCTCTCATCTTTAGATTTTACTTAAATAAAATGCCTTGTTGAGTAAAAATAACCTTACTTATGTAACCACCAAGAACGGAAAATAGTAAACATCCAAATACAGAAGACTGATACGTTATAAAGATTCTAGACAATCCAGACTTTCAGCAATACACCACTGCCTCCTCTACATTAGTGCTTAAATGAAAAATTTGGAAAATAAATTAAATATTCGATTTTATCATGTACTTGGTCCAATACCGTCTGAAAGGCAATCTGAGGTTTCTTTTTTCCTAAGATATCTAACATTACATCTACAAAACATCTACCCCTCACAAACCCCTTGATGGAGAATGGAATAAATTCAAGAGGCAATTCCTATTGACAAAAACAAGTCATTAACATGTTAAATAACCCACAGCTATCCTCCCTAATGAACAAATATAACACTGATGATTATAAATCCATAAAACAAACATTTCTATCACAATCTGAGCCATCTGCTCTAATGCTAAGGGAATCTTTTGAGACATAAGATAAAAAAGGCCATTAGCACGGAGATGAAAGCATTACATAATTCTGATTTATATTAGGAGAACCAATCACAACAGCTGTTGATGTGACAGCAACCTGGGGTAATTGGCGTAGATCCATTAAACAGCTCTAACTGGTTGCTGTTTTATGAATGTTAATGTCATGGCAATACTGTAATGATAATGTTTGAAAGTTTTTTTGGTTGTGGGAGCATTAGTAAAAAAAATCTCTGACCATGTACTTTCAGAATTTTCAGAATAATCGCCATATACTGGAAAAGTTATTAAATGCCCCACAGCTTATAAAACATTCCAATATACATGTAATCAGCACAATAAGAATAAACTAAAATAATTATTTTGTTTGTTTGATGATTTTTCACAACTATCTGTATCTAACAGCATCAAAATTACCTTAGTTTATGAATATATAAATTAATATTCTGCTAAAAACGGTGTATTCTAAATTATTTAATTAATTTAGACAAACGAAACAAAATAAACTATAAACCTATATCAACTATGGTATATTTCTGCAAAGGAGGACAGGATCTCCAACCAGCTCAAGTGCACTACAGACCTCACACATCTGTAGTTGGAAAAGCCTCCGTTCTTTCTCCATCTCCTCAGCGATCTCAGCACCAGTGATCTCTGTTCGAATCATCCCGTGCTGCTTGGCATGCTCACGTTTTTCCTTCTCGATCTTTGTACTGTAAGATGGCAAGAAATAAACAGGAAACACAAGAATACAAAATATTTGTGTATTTAGCACAAACTCATCTGAGCTGGCAAACAGACAGCTGTGTTTATTTTGCAATATCACCTCTGTAAAGAAGAAAATGCTTTTTGATGGTGCTTTTAGATTACTGTAAAATGCACCTGATAATTGCAAAAGCCCACAGACAGAAAATAATCAGTATGAATAGACAAATGTGTATACAGACACACTCCGCTAACACGCATAAAGCAAACATACATCTTGGTTTCGTAGTCCTTCCAGGCCTTGTCAAAGGGCTTTTTCAGGTCCTGAAAAAAAAAGGAAAAATAGTAATGAGTCAGGTAAAAATAATTAGACCCCCTCATGTTTACATCAAAGCAGATGTCACACTCAAAATCCTGAGCTGAGGTAACACATCTGCATGATATCTTTCCAGCAGTAAAGAAATACAGCCCATTACGACTGTAACAGCCTCATAAAACCATTATTGTGATGAATATCATGACCATGACCATTACTTGTGGTAAATGACAGACCCATTAGTGGGCTCTGACTGACTTCTGGTGTGGTAGTCACTGCTGATCTTCTGATAAGCAGGACATCGCAAATAGACGCACTTTACCGCGGTACATTCAGTAAATTACATTAAACCTGTAGTGGGCTAATTTAATTTGTAACTTCATGAAGCCATTTACTTGAATAGAGCTTTACACACAAAAATACTTTCAAGAACCTTGACAAGTCTACAACATCATCTTTTAAGATTTGTTTATGTTTCTGGCTTGGTATGAAAGCACAACTGTGGAGAAAAGTTTGCATGCATCTTGCATGTGTATTTAGGTAGGCTCTTCGTGTCTGATCATCTATGAGACCATGTCTGCAAATATTTCTCACCCCCTTCACGCCTTTCAGGTCGCCTTTTAACAGGGAGTCCAGTGTAAAGATCACATTATGACTCAGACTCTGGAGCTGCAGGAAAAGATGTTGAAACAGAGCAGAGACTGTGTTAATACGATACATGACACTTGGCACAGCATAAGCACAGCACGGAAGAAATAAGAGAAACGTATCAAATATAGCCATCGGCACAAAGAGCCTATTGAGAGAGACACAATCGCATCAGGATGAGCAGACCTGCATTGTCACCCGATACTTCGGGACAGATCTTTTAAATTAATCAACATTAATATTTCAGACCCAAGAGGCCAGATAGTTTGGACTCAAGTAACAAGATGAGACCAACTGTGATACAGCACTGTCTCATTAATTAAAAAAAGAAAAGAAAAATCCCTCAAAACCTGGCATTATATACACCTTTAAATTACATAAAAATAATTTACACTGTATACTCTATATTGTGTCTATTTGCCCAATAATACAGGAAAGCACAGATAATAATATTCTGGATAATTTGTTTTTATGTTATGGCCAATGACCAAAAATAAATGACTATTAATATAAATAAAACATTTTGTTAAAACAATACAAATCAGGAAGAAAAAATAATAATTATAAAATAAGATACGAGTATGAAAGTATAGGCCTATAGAGCCAATTATCTTCATTTGAGGGCTGGAGTATCTAACTGAAAATTTTAATGGGGCCAAGGGGCCTGTAAAATTAGAAGATAAATTTAAATGCATATTCAGCAGTAACTTAACTACCAAATGAAAGCTCAATATCTATAAAACATTTGTTCTGTTATTATTTGTGATTAATCGCATATTAATATAATGTATACCAATACTGCTACTGATTTCTCTATTAAATGCATTTTACCCTCATTTTTAGATGTTAATTATAGCCATTACAGTATAATTGAAAGCCATTATTAAAAATATATATATATATATTTTGCATTTACTAACTTAAAATTTAAGTGAACTTAATCATGACATAAACTATAATTGCAAACTGCATAGATTAATATTTATTCAAGCTACAAAAGTTACTCAAAAGCGAGCAGAGTAGTGATTGATTTCTCTTTTTCTTTTGTATTTAGGTTTACATCAGATGCATCAGGATTCACGTAGCGTTATCACCTGACTCGGACCTGACACACATCCGGTTTTCTCCCAAATCTTTGAGGTAATTTAGGACTTTTTTACAGATTTAAGAACATGTTTACAAGGTTACTCGCCGTAACTGCAGATTTTGACAAAATTGTGTTTGTTTTTGTCCATTGAAGAGGCTCAGCTTATTCGTATTCGTTCAGACTTAGGCACCAAATTATTTTTTTAGGTGACACAGAATAAACATCTTTTATTTACAGGTGCTGGTCATATAATTAGAATATCATCAAATAGTTGATTTCACTAATTCCATTAAAAAAGTTAAACTTGTATATTATATTCATTCATTACACACAGATTTTTATTTCTTTTAATTTTTATGATTATAACTGAAAAATAATGAAAATCCCAAATTCAGTATCTCAGAAAAACTGAATATTACTTAAGACCAATACAAAGAAAGGATTTTTAGAAATCTTGGCCAACTGAAAAGTATGAACATGAAAGTATGAACATGTACAGAGTCGATCAGTCTGTGGCACTGCTCAGGTGTTATGAGAACCCAGGTTGCTCTGATAGTGGGTCAGGCGAGTCTGCTGGCCAATTAAGAACAGGGATACAATGGTCCTTAAACCAAGTACTGGTAGCTTTGGCACTGTGTGCAGGCGCCAAGTCCTGTTGGAAAATTAAATCTGCATCTCCATAAAGTTGGTCAGTAGCAGGAAGCATGAAGTGCTCTAAAACTTCCTGGTATACAGATGCGTTGACTTTGGACATCAGAAAACACAGTGGACCAACACAAGCTGATGAGAGCACTGCAAACCATCACTGACTGTGGAAACTTTACACTGGACCTCAAACAACGTGTATTGTGTGCCTCTCCTCTATTCCTGCAGACTCTGGGACCCATTTTCCAAAGAAACTGCTAAATTTAATTTCATCACAGAACATAACTTTGGACCACTCAGCAGCAGTCCACTCCTTTCTGAAGCGAGACGTTTCTGACGCTGTCTGTGAACTTTACACAAGGAATGTGACAGCTGAAATCAATGTCTTGCATTCATCTGTGCATAGTGGTTCTTGAAGCACTGACTCCAGCTGCAGTCCACTCTTTGTGAATCTCCCCCACATTTTTTAATGGATTTTGTTTCACAATCCTCTCCAGAGTGCGGTTATCCCTATTGCTTGTACACTTTTTTTCTACCACATCTTTTCCTTCCCTTCACCTCTCTATTAATGTGCTTGGACACAGAGCTCTGTGAACAGCCAGTCTATTTTGCAATTACCTTTTGTGTCTTGCTCTCCTTGTCCAAGATGTCAAAGGTCGTCTTTTGGACAACTCTCAAGTCAGCAGTCTTCCCCATGATTGTGTAGCTTACAGAACTAGACTGAGAGACGATTTAAAGGCCTTAGTTAATTAGCTGATTAGAGTGTGGCACCAAGGTGTCTTCAATATTGAACCTTTTCACAATATTCAGAAATTTTCTGAGATAGTGAATTTGGGATTTTCCTTAGTTGCCAGTTATAATAATCAAAATTAAAATAAATAAAAATCTGAAATATATCAGTTTGTGTGTAATGAATGAATATAAGTTTCACTTTTTAATGATATTAGTGAAATAAACGTTTTGATGATATTCTAATTATATGACCAGCACCTGTAATTTCATTATTATTATTATTTACATTTTAACATATCAATAATAGTTTCATGTGTTTGTCTCTCATCTTTTTTTTTTTTTTTACGTTATCAGAATTTAATCTTGTAGATGACATGGGAATTAAGGTTCACTTAAAGTGGGAACTAAATGTCTTTTCCAACTTGAAATATACAGTCAAAGAATTGTTCATTATCTGTACCAATATCATGGACCATAAGCATCACTTAGACATTAAGTGTAGTTCGGGCTCCTCCTCAGTGCATCCTGTAGATGTTGTAATACATTCTTTAAAATAAATGGTGCCATAGAACCTTTTTTTGTCTAAATAGTTTCATAAAGAACCTTTAAAATCTGAAGAACCTTTACATTTCACAAAAGGTTCCTTGAAGCGAAAGATTCTAAAAAGTTGAGGAAGATATGGTTCTTTAAAGAACATTTGACTGAATGGTTCTTTGTGAAACCAAAAATGGTTCTGTAAAGAACCTTTTAAGCACCTTTATTTTTTAGAGTGTATATCTCACACTTTCAGTCTGTTTTTCTTAATTAGTAAAATGCAGTTTTATAATAGATGAATCATGTAGACAACAGTTTAAGTAAAAATATTTAACTGCAATAGCACATAAATATAGCAAAATTTTCCTCTTATTATTCCAATTATTTATCTAGCTGACTGATGAGCTTATTGTCACGTGAAGCGTTTCAGGAACGAGAAGAGAGAACCATGTGCAGGTATGTATCTTTATTTAAAGGGCAAATCCAAAAGAATAAACAGTCCAGGCCGGGTCAAAACCATGAGATCCGAACACAAAAACACACGGGAAAACAGACCCAGGAAAGTACATCCAAACGACATTCAACAAGGACTCCCTCACACAGACTAAGACAGACTGGGTATTTAATACACAGAAGGATAATAGGGAAACAGGAGACAGGTGGGGAAACAATCAATTACACAACAAGGAGGAAAGTGACCAAATAAGGGAAAGTGAGACCTCTAGTGGACACCCAGTGATACACAGACCAGACGCACTGTGACATAACCCCCCCCTCTACGGAGCGGCTCCCAGACGCTCCAAGACAAGACAACACAGAGACCAGGAGGGAGGTGGACAGGTGGAGGCTCAGGGGGAGGGACGGAGGGCCGGAAAAGGAAAACATGGGAAACACCAGAAATGTAAACATAAAACAGGGATACCAGGAGGGAGGAGGACCGGAGGAGGTTCAGGGGGAGGGAAGGAGGGCCAGACAAACTAAAGGGAACAGACAGAAACATAACAGAACTCAAAAAACACAAAACAGAAGTCCATGAAGGACATGTTGAGGCGTCCACCAGGGCGGAGCAGATGACCACCACAGCCGTGTGGTCAAGGCCAGAGCCCTCCAGGGCGGAGCGGAAGACCACCACGACCTTGTGGTCAAAGTCCCGAGCGGACCGTTTCCGTTCCCGAGGCGGTGCCCGATGCTGTTCCAGACGCCGAGGCGGTGCCCAATGCTGTTCCAGAGGACGAGGCGGTGCCCAATGCTGTTCTGGAGGTCGAATTGGGGCCCGATGGCGAGGCCATGCCCAATGCTGTTCTGGAGGTCGAGGTGGTGTCCGATACCGAGGCGGTGTCCGAGGTCGTGGCCGATACGGTTTTGGAGGCCGAGGCGGTGACCGATGCTGTTCCGGAGGCCGAGGCGGTGCCCAATGCTGTTCCAGAGGCCGAGGCGAGGCCCGAAGCTGTTCCAAAGGTTGAAGCGAAACCCGACGCTGTTCTAGAGGCCCGGGCGGTGCCCGATGCTGTTCCAGAGGGCGAGGCGAGGCCCGATGCTGTTCCAGAGGTCGAAGCGAAACCCGACGCTGTTCTGGAGGTCGGGGCGGTGCCCGATGCTGAGGCCGAGGC
This sequence comes from Carassius gibelio, assembly GCF_023724105.1. Classification (NCBI taxonomy): domain Eukaryota; kingdom Metazoa; phylum Chordata; class Actinopteri; order Cypriniformes; family Cyprinidae; genus Carassius; species Carassius gibelio. The sequence continues at coordinate 13,953,197 of NC_068394.1, forward strand.
TGTTCCCGAGGTGACATAACCCCCCCCTCTACGGAGCGGCTCCCAGACGCTCCAAGACAAGACAACACAGAGACCAGGAGGGAGGTGGACAGGTGGAGGCTCAGGGGGAGGGACGGAGGGCCGGAAAAGGAAAACATGGGAAACACCAGAAATGTAAACATAAAACAGGGATACCAGGAGGGAGGAGGACCGGAGGAGGTTCAGGGGGAGGGAAGGAGGGCCAGACAAACTAAAGGGAACAGACAGAAACATAACAGAACTCAAAAAACACAAAACAGAAGTCCATGAAGGACATGTTGAGGCGTCCACCAGGGCGGAGCAGATGACCACCACAGCCGTGTGGTCAAGGCCAGAGCCCTCCAGGGCGGAGCGGAAGACCACCACGACCTTGTGGTCAAAGTCAGAGTCCTCCAGGGCGGAGCGGACGACCACCACAGCCGTGTGGTCACCGCCAGAGTCCCCCAGGGCGGAGCGGACGACCACCACGTCCTCGTGGTCACCGCCAGAGTCCCCCAGGGCGGAGCGGAAGACCGCCACGGCCTTGTGGTCACCGCCAGAGCCCCCCAGGGCGGAGCAGCCGGCCACCCAGTGACTTGACTTGGCTCTGGAACGGTCTCGGGCACCGCCTCGGTCAAGACATCGGGAGCGACCTCGGACACTGCATCGGGAATGGCGTCAAGCACCGCCTTGGTAACGGCCTCGGGAGCGGTCTCGGGCACCGCATGGGACTTTGCCTCGGGCACCACCTCGGCCTCTGGAACCGCCTCGGGCACTGCCTCGACATCGGGCACCGCCTCGGGAACTGCATCGGGCACCGCCTCGGGAGCAGCATCAAGCACTGCCTCGGCCTCTCGAACAGCATCGAGCACCTCCTCGGGAACAGCCTCGGCCTCGGGAACAGCATCGGGCACCGCCTCGGGAACTGCATCGGGCACCGCCTCGGGAACCGCCTTGGGAGCAGCATCAAGCACTGCCTCGGCCTCTCGAACAGCATCGAGCACCTCCTCGGGAACAGCCTTGGCCTCGGGAACAGCATCAGGCACCGCCTCGGGAACCGCATCGGCCTCCAGAACGGCAACGGACTGTGCCTCGGCATCGGGAACAGCATCGGGCACCGCCTCGGGAACAGCATCGGGCACCGCCTCATGAACTGCATCGGGCACCGCCTCGGGAGCAGCATCAAGCACTGCCTCGGCCTCTCGAACAGCATCGAGCACCTCCTCGGGAACAGCCTCGGCCTCGGGAACAGCCTCGGCCTTGGGAACCGCATCGGGCACCGCCTCGGCCTCCAGAACGGCAACGGACTGTGCCTCGGCATCGGGAACAGCATCGGGCACCGCCTCATGAACTGCATCGGGCACCGCCTCGGGAGCAGCATCAAGCACTGCCTCGGCCTCTCGAACAGCATCGAGCACCTCCTCGGGAACAGCCTCGGCCTCGGGAACAGCCTCGGCCTCAGCATCGGGCACCGCCCCGACCTCCAGAACAGCGTCGGGTTTCGCTTCGACCTCTGGAACAGCATCGGGCCTCGCCTCGCCCTCTGGAACAGCATCGGGCACCGCCCGGGCCTCTAGAACAGCGTCGGGTTTCGCTTCAACCTTTGGAACAGCTTCGGGCCTCGCCTCGGCCTCTGGAACAGCATTGGGCACCGCCTCGGCCTCCGGAACAGCATCGGTCACCGCCTCGGCCTCCAAAACCGTATCGGCCACGACCTCGGACACCGCCTCGGTATCGGACACCACCTCGACCTCCAGAACAGCATTGGGCATGGCCTCGCCATCGGGCCCCAATTCGACCTCCAGAACAGCATTGGGCACCGCCTCGACCTCTGGAACAGCATTGGGCACCGCCTCGGCGTCTGGAACAGCATCGGGCACCGCCTCGGGAACGGAAACGGTCCGCTCGGGAACGTCCTCCAGGCCTTGAGGGACGGTCGACGCCTGTCTCCTCGTCCTCCGCCCTCTATGACGGCGAGTCGGTGGCACCTGTACTGGCGACTCAGGCGTTGAATCAGCCATCTTGTGCTGTGGCTCTGGGCTGGCGGCCATCTTGTGCTGTGGCTCTAAACTGGTGGCCATCTTGGTCTGTGGCTCTAAGCTGGCGGCCATCGTGTGCTGTGGCGCTGGGCTGGTGGCCATCTTGTGCTGTGGCTCTGGGCTGGCGGCCATCTTGTGCTGTGGCGCTGGCTAAGCGGCCATCTTGAGCTGTGGCGCTGGGTTAACGGCCATCTTGTGCTGAAGCGCTGGCTCAGCAGCCATGACGTGAACCGTCTTGGGAACTTCTAGTATTCTCGATAGCATCTCGAAGTAGTCGAGAAGGGTATCAGCGGCCCTCTTGGGCGTTGGTGTTGAGCTGGCAGCCATCTTGCCCTGTGGGGTGAGGCTGGCTTCCATCTGGCCTCGTGGTGCGGGGTTGGTGGTTACGCACCACAGCGGCGCTGGGTCGGTGGCCATCTTGCGCCGTGCTTCCTCTCGCCCACCTCCTCCTCGACGACCTCCCCTGGTTCCGCGGAAAACCACCAGGCGAGTTCCTTCAAAACCGCCTCTGTCCCGCTCTGTGACTGGGGATGAGGCATGGGCAGACATACCTGCTGGTTCTCTTGGTGACGGAGTCCTTCTGTCACGTGAGGCGTTTCAGGAACGAGAAGAGAGAACCATGTGCAGGTATGTATCTTTATTTATAGGGCAAATCCAAAAGAATAAACAGTCCAGGCCGGGTCAAAACCATGAGATCCGAACACAAAAACACACGGGAAAACAGACCCAGGAAAGTACATCCAAACGACATTCAACAAGGACTCCGTCACACAGACTAAGACAGACTGGGTATTTAATACACAGAAGGATAATAGGGAAACAGGAGACAGGTGGGGAAACAATCAATTACACAACAAGGAGGAAAGTGACCAAATAAGGGAAAGTGAGACCTCTAGTGGACACCCAGTGATACACAGACCAGACGCACTGTGACACTTATGGACACTGAATGGTTATTTTAGGGGAAATGTATATTACGTTGCAATGTTTACAAGTTTTACACATTTTCTGCAGTTTGAAACCCTGAATGAGCTTTTACATGAGACATTTCAGTAAGTTGTACTGTAGGCTCTCTTATAAAATAGCCTACCTTTTGATGTTAATTCATGATCATTATGTACTATAGTAGTAAAGAGAAAGATTTAAAGGGTTAATTGCTGCTTGAACTGAGGCACTAAAGCAATCGCCTTGGAAACATTAAAGAGCTCCAACTGTATTTATTGTTTGTATTTCGTTATGAATTTTGAATAATTTTAAAGCTGATACTTTGTTTATTAAAAAGTTACAAAGTTTTTTATGATTTCTTGGCGGAAAGTGAGCTACAAATAATGAAGTTCACGCGTTTAACAGAGCACAGCATATACTAAGATCTTATTAAGTAGCCATATTAGTAATGATTATTAACAAGAATTGTTAATAATATTGGCAATATCTACACAGCTGACAGCTTTACCTGTTGTAGTTTGTTCAAATTGTGCCCAATATAGATGCTGTTTTTCCACACATTCACTTCATACGTCTCTGTCATGTCAGACTCTCTCATGATGCACAACTGATCTGTGTTTATCAGGTGTGTGTCAGCGCTGCTGTGTGGCAGAGATGAGGACTGTTTGAAACTCTTTTATTTCCACTATAACTTTGATACGCGTTGTCTCAGTTTAATATTTGAACATAGCAAATGATGCAATCGCAAAACAAACTGGAAAAAAGGCATTGCATGCACATTTTTAAAGTTGCCATAGACTGTATTGATACAATATTTTAAGTTGTTCTCTGATGTGTGTGTATGCAAGGTTTTATTTCAAAATGCCCCACAGATAATTTGGTTGCACTTTATTTTACAGTACGTGTACTAATATGTACTTATAGTGTACTTACAGTGTATTTATCTAAGAAAGTTCTGGTAATACAAGGTAACTACATGGGGTAGGGTTAGGTTAAGGGGTAGGTTTAGGGTTAGTACCTAGTTGTTACATAGTTATTGTAATTACTATAATAAGTACATAGTATGCACATGAGGAACAGGACTGTAAAATAAAGTGCTACCGATAATTTTTTACAGCTTCTTGCAATTGCCACTTTTAGGGTATGAGCCAAAACGCTCTGTTTATGTGTATGTCCCCTTTAAAGCTGCAGTAGGGAACTTTTGACGCTCTAGCGGTTAATAAACAGAACTGCTTGCGTCTTGCAGAAGAACATCGTAGCCGGAACTACTTCTCTCTGTTTATGTCTATGAAGAATCACAAAGTTACTGGGTTACTCCGCCGCCGTACCCCCGAAGCAATCTAAAATAGTCTGAATATAAACACTTATTATAGGTGCACCCTAGTGATTCAGGACAAGCTAAAAACATGGTTTCGAAAATGGATTCATGGTGTACTCGCTTATTATGTTCATTTTTCTACATTTTGAGCACAAACAAAGTTATGGACCGCAGCTCTGATTGGTTGTT